>NC_133775.1:86505787-86805787 GCF_003597395.2 Chelonoidis abingdonii
AAGAAAACAACAAAGACCCCGAGTATACAAATTCCCGCCCCTGACTTTAAACAATCCAGTTCTCTGATTGGTCCTCTGGTCAGGTGTTCGGTTACCCTTTTCAGGTAAAAGAAACTTAACCCTTACCTTACCTATCCATTTATGACAGTTCTTCATCTGTAAAATAGGGCAATAATCCTACTTATCAGTGGGATGAATGTTGTATCATATCAAATCTCCTCCATGAGTTGTTGTTGGGGACATAAAAATCATCTCAGATTCCACCCACACTTCGTTCAAATCATTCCCCAAATACACTTACACTCTGAGCCTCACTCAAAGATTCCCATTGGCTTCAATGAGCTTGGATCAGGCCTTTTATCCATGTGTGCCCCTTTTCTCCTTCAACCCCGCCACCCCTTTTCTCTTGTATGTTCTACCCTTTACTTGTCTGTCAAGTTAATTATTTATGTCCTGATCATGTAACTTGCTCCATGCAGGTGGACCCCTACACACAGCACCATTAACTTCCCTGGAGTTCTGTATAGGAGCATGGGTCTCCCCATCCCAAGCTTAATGCAGGATTGGCACCTTAGGGCATGATTATATAGAGGTGGGTATTGTTTCACACTGAGATTGAGCACAGTGGCTGGTATGTATTAGGTAACCTGCATTAAGAGCATGCACACGCACTACTTCCTGTTTCACTTCTGTTTCAATCCATATAATTGTGTACACATGACAGGGACTTTGTGTGGAATAAGCATGCAACATTCTGGGGGTGTATCCCATGGTCCTTTGCCTTGCTTTTGGGCAGAGTGCATTCTGGGACTTTTCTTCCAGCACATTGCGAGATACATACTAGAAGTCATAAAATTATAGAAGATTAGGAGGTCTTCTAGTCCAACCCCTTGCTCAAAGCAGGACCAACCCTGTCTTTTAAGTCTTTTAAGTGTTTGCTGTGAAACACTGAGCATGTTTATGGATGCAATATAATAATTACAGTGCAAGTTAAAAGGAGAGGGAGCTCTAGGGAGGTTGTTCTAAATGGCAGAGAAAAGAAGCAGTAGGCCACAGAAATGAGAACAGGAGAAATGTAGCTGCAGTATTCAGAACACCTGCCTTTAAGCTACAAGGCTGTGTAGTAACTAATATTTGTTTATTCGACAGGCTGTTCATAGATTTTGTGGCTTCCTCTAATTGCCTGAACCCCTGTAGTGGCTGTAGGTAGATGGCACAACAAAAAATTTTGCTAGAAATTAAGGGTGAGTCACAAACCCATGATTTCAGCATTTGCCAGGATTCATCTGTGAGTGTTCTCAGAAGTTTCTGTGACCACACAGACATATTGGTAACCCATTAAGGTCTTCACTCCAGAGAAACAACAAGCAATTGATTCAGTACATACTCTGCTTTTAGCTGATGCTGCTGAGTATCGACAGGGTCCCACAGAACCATACTGTAAAATGGAGTAGGAATAAAACATACATTTTATTTGGAAAATGAACATTTAAAAGGAAAAAAGAGAAAAATGCAGGATTGAGAAAGCTAATCTTCCTAACACCATTCTCCTATTAGTGTGGCTGCACTAATACATCAACTCACAACAGATAATATTCTATTGCGTCTTGCAAACTTGAAGGTCACCGCAAGATTCAGCATATGGGGAACAAACAGTTCTGGCTAGGGTACATCTGGGATGTCTGTGACTTCTCATAGTTTTTCACTAAAGAACCATGTGGCAAAATGCAAGGGGAAAAAAACAGTTAAACTCAGCCAGCCTTTCATAGTTGGGAGCTATTGGATTTTGGCATGGAGTATGACAGAGGAGCCATGAAAACGAATGCCAGCAAGAACCTGGAATGGTTAACTTGGCTGTTGCAACCAATTAGTTAATTCACTAAGCTCATATTGAAATGCTTTGTAAAATGTAAAAGTCAAGGAGTGCAAGCAGAGTCAGTGTATTTATAACATACCACCTTCATTGAAAAGAAGCATCATCTTGAGTGCTTCTGGGCAATCCTAAAGGAATTCTGAATAATTTCCAACTCATAGTTTTATCTTTGTTCATCAGTGCCAGCAAAGAGTAACCCTGACATGAAACTGAGCCAAATACTAATGTGGCCTCTTTCAGCTTTGAGTTGCTAAAGTTCCAACAATCTCAACAAACCAAAGTGACCTCACCTGTCCACCTCCCAATTACTTAAGCAAAATACAACTTGCTGGATTTCCCTCAGTGTTCCTGATCTCATTCCTGCTCTCCCAATACAGACCCTTGCCACATCAGCTATGGGATTTGTTCAAGAAAACGCTTTCTTAAAAAACAACTCCACCATATGGTGTTATAAAAGGATATACAATGTGAGTTCATACAGAAGCCTAGAATATAATCTATATATTTTTAAACAAACACAAATAGGGTTTTTTAAAAAAACGTTAGCCTCTAAAAACTAAACTGAGGTGCCTTCAATTGGCATACCAAAGATCCTACATTTTACTTCATGTAAATGAAGCAAAAATGTCGCCTACTGAGCTGAACTTTTAGCCTTCACATAGTGCCTTTAGTATCCTATTCAGCATGATCAACATTTTAGCAGCTCTGCTTGAGATTTATACACAAAAGGAAGCACTTTTTAGAAACCAATATTCTCCACACTTGCTAATTAATGTATCAAGTTAATATCCATCCAGAAACTGAAAGCTACTTCCTTGCACTATTATCATTTCCACAAGTTCATGGCACAGCCTCTGTGAAGAACAGAACATCTTTGCATTAGCCAGGATTATTATTCCAGTTGTTGGATACTAATCCTCCTACTTAGACCAGTTATTTGCATAGATTTTTAATGTTCTTGGTGGGGGAAAAACGATTTCTTATTGCATTAGAAGAGGAAAAGCTTGGATGCTCTCTCCCCACTGTATTGAGTGTTTGTTGAAATGTTTCAGGTTTATTTTATTTGCTTTTATTTGTACACAGAACAGAGAACTCATGAGGCAGCTGTGGCAGTTTCTCCACATGATCAGCAGTGCCACTAATGTGTTTCCACCTGCCCTAAAGAGAATACCAGGGTAGCTCAGTCTCTGTACCTATTCAATCCTCAGCCTCCCTGAAATTTCCATCAAGGGTGTCAATTAGTGTAACTCTGAGAGCAAACTTGGGGATGTGCCCTGAGAATAGGACGGATAACACCCACACATTTTCACATGCTGTGGGCCACCAAACATATCTAACAGCTTTGAGAGCTACTGTTAGTTTCAATTTGTATCTGTGACCCAGAGGTAGAAAGTTCTGTAACCTATTATCCTTAAAGCAACCATTCTCCTATAGTTGTCATGATGTTTGAGATCCTAATACATTTCTATCCACAGTTCACTCATAGAATATCAGGGTTGGAAGGGACCTCAGGAGATCATCTAGTCCAACCTCCTGCTCAAAGCAGCGTTGATTTCCAGACAGATTTTTGCCCCAGATCCCTAAATGGCCCACTCAATGGCCCACTCAAGGATGGGTTTAGCAGGTCAATGCTCAAATCACTGAGCTATCCCTCTACCTGTTTTTGCCTCTTCTCTCTCCCCTATCCTCTTTCCCCCGCTAGAGTAGCTTTAATACCAAGCAAATAAAAAATTAACTGATGTTGCTTGATTTAATATCACTCTAAAAAGCTTTAGGGACTTGCTCACTTTGTGTGCTAGTTTATTAGGTGTGTAGTCCCAATGAACTGAAAGGAACATTTGTAGTATTAAGCAGGGGTAGCAGATTTTCTTCCTTAATTACCAACTGATCATTTGTTCAATAGCATTTGTATGAAACATTAACTTCTGTTGCATAAGGGTGAAATTCTTCATATATTTTTAATTAAACCGAAAGCCTTCCAGGTTTGCAAAACATGTTTTTTTTTCCTTTCTATGTTGTATATCTTTGCCTATTCTTTTTAACATTTTTAATGAGTTGTTCTTCTTAGCCAGGAAACCTGCATGGCTTCTCTTTACTGTCTCTGAGCAATTTGTTGTTCTCCACAGTCTGATCTTCACTGACAGTTTTCTTGACTCTATTTTCTGTGCACAAAGAGAAAAACATGCACTTCAGTCTAGATTACTTTCATTTTAGATTAGGGAAAACAGCAGTACAAAATGAGAACAAATATAAAATCTTCATGAGAGAGAAAGCAAAGTATCTGTACAATCGGTAATGTAAAACACTCTGTAAATTCTTTGATGTCTAATCCTCTTGGAGCCCTGTCACTAGTGGAAAGGCTGTTGGAGAGACTTTTCATTTCATGGTGCAGGAAGGATTGTTGTGTAGATAAGGTCCAGGATTGGGACTGAGTAGATCTAGGTTCCTTCTCTGGCATGGGCTTCATGTGTGTCCTGAGGCACATTGTATGCATACTCTGTACCTCTGTTTCTCATCTGTAAAATGGGAAGATTAATACTTCCTTTGCCTATCTTGTCTATTTTTATTTTTGCTCTTTAACAATACCTCCACAGCAATAGAAGAAATATCTGCCTGATATCATTCAAATATTACAACATGTGCCTTAAGTTGTTATAACAACAGCCCAAATTCAGCAAAGCACTTAAACATATGCTTATGTTTAATCAAGAGCTTAAACCCCATTGACATCAATGAGATTAAAGCACCATTACTAAACAAGGATGCTTTCCTAAATTGGTGCCCAAGATTGCAGGGTATTAAATATCCTCAAGGGGAGAGTCACTCCTACAAAATAAAACATATAACATAATATAATAACATAACATAAGATAATATAACATAATAAGAATATGAAATGTCCATTGCAAAATGTAAACACTAGATTTGTCTCCAAAATAAGGTAATGCTGAGGATGAAGTGAGAACAAGGCTATATTTATTTTTTCATTTATTTATATTTATTTTACATTGCCATTCCCAAACTTTAAACACAAATGAACTTTACCTTTTTGATGTTGCATGGATATAAGCTGCTGTTATGGAGATAGTTTCAATTGTTTGCAATTCCTTTCATCAACATTGTTCAAAAATTCCCACCAGAATCTGTTATTTTGACTCCAGGGCTACCTGACATACAGATAATAATGTTCACATTTTGGTTTGATGATTTGATGTTATCTCTTGTGTTCTTTGTACATTTCAAGATAAATAATTTATTGTGAAACTGATTTTGTTCTCAGCAAAGAGGTAAAATGTCTCATTTCATTTTAGCCCACTTTCACACTGGCAAAAAATGTGTTCACTGTTCTCTTTAAACTGGGTCAGATTTTCACTTTGTGGATCTGACCACTGACCTCAGGGGATCAGGCATTTGCGCTATGGTAGTGTTTATTCACTTATCTGTGGAAGACCGTACAAGCCCCTCTGCCTTATTTAATCCTTCATTGCTCCCGCTGAGTGAGGGGGCTATGAGCAGAACACCTTCACAGGGGGCTCTCTGGTAAGTAGTACTGCCCCTTCAGCAAGATTCCTAAGAGTAGCAAGATGTCTAACTAATGTCTATAGAGATATTATGGAGAAGGAGATATCCAAGAGAAGATACTCGGTGCCCTGATCATCAGCATCGTGCTCTCTACTGCATCTCACCCTCGTGCATTCCAAAATCATGAGATTGTCTTAAAAACCAGAAAAATAGTTATTTTTTTAAAAAAGTGTCTTCTGGTTTTCAAAGCTTTAGAATTCATGTTTCTAGTTTTTCTCCATAACCTTGTTGTGTAGAGTAACAGGTCTATAAACCCTGCACTAGCCTGAGAGGGGTTAAGGAGCTACTTTTGGCTGGCATGGTCCTGCCCCTCTGCACTTGTATATCATGCCAGGACCAGAGGGGGAATTAAAAGGAGGGAGCCCTGGTAAAGGAACAGGCTGTTGAGCTTTTCTAGCCTGAAGACAGGGCTGACAGCCTGCAGAGCCCCTGCTGTCTCAGAAGAAGGGTGCAGATCCCCTAAAAAGGGAAAAAGAAACTGAGACTTGCACTGGAGACCCAGTGAAAGCTGAAGTGGACAGTGATACTGAACCCAGAGCCGCATATGCTGACCAAAGCTGCCTGCAGATTTCCCCCTCCTCCACATTTCCTTTCCTTTCTATCCTTATTTCATTTTATTTGCTGTGTGCTCTGTTGTTGTTACCCCTGGAGCCACAAGAGGGCAAGAAATAGCCAAGAAGTCTTCTTGGCCAAAGGGCTAAGCGCTGGGCTGCTAGAAAGACACCCCCCTCCTGCAGCACTTGCTAGGGTGTGGGTAATCAGAATCACACGAGTCCCCAAGTAGCCCCTAAAGAAGACACCCTATCATAGACTGATCGAGACAGCTAGAAACTTGCATTTTTAGAATATGAATGTTGAGATTCTGATGCACTAACATGGCTGCAAGACAAGAGCTGAGACTTAGGGGAAAAAAGACCAAACATTATGAAGTTCACAATAACATTTTGAGGGTTGGTTCACATTCTGCCTTGGAAAGATTGTGTATGTGTGTTTGTCATAAACAGACAGTTAAGGGTTAATGCCTCTTTTACCTGTAAAGGATTAAGAAGCTCAGTGAACCTGGCCGACACCTGACCAAAAGACCAATAAGGCGACAAGATACTTTCAAATCTTGGTGGAGGGAAGTCTTTGTTTGTGCTCTTTGTTTTGAGTGTTGCTCGCTCTTGGGACTAAGAGGGACCAGATGTCCATCCAGGCTCTCCAAATCTTTCTGAATCAGTTTCTCATGATTCAGAATTGTAAGTAATAGCCAGGCAAGGTGGATTAGTCTTATTTTTGTTTTCTCAACCTGTAAATGTCCTTTTTTTTGCTGAGAGGATTTTACCTCTGCTTGCTGTAACTTTGAACCTAAGGCTAGAGGGGGTTCCTCTGGGCTATACGAATTGGATTACCCTGTAAAGTATTTTCCATCCTGATTTTACAGAGATGATTTTTACCTTTCTTCTTTAATTAAAAGCTTTCTTTTTAAGAACCTGATTGATTTTTCCTTGTTTTAAGATCCAAGGGGATTGGATCTGAGTTCACCAGGGAATTGGTGAAGTCCCTCAAGGCCACCCAGGGAGGGGAGAGTTTTGGGGGGACAAGAAGTGCTCCAGACACTAAAATTTCTGGATGGTGGCAGAGTTACCAGATCTAAGCTAGTAAATAAGCTTAGAAGTGTCCATGCAGGTCCCCACTTTTGTACCCTAATGTTCAGAGTGGGGAAGGAACCTTGACAGTGACAAAACTGAACAAATAAAGGTTAGAGATAAAAGCTATCCACTTGTATTAAACTAGCTTCTAGAGCTGAGGCATGGGAATCTTTCAATATATATCATGGGATTCTATTAATTTAGATTAAAAAAAATATTTTCTAATCGTAGCAAAAAGAGGTTCAGGAACTGGAACTAGTTTGCTAACCCTAAAAAAGTAGCTTAGAGATTTTGTAAAATCTTGTACTCCATTACTTTACTTATCCCTTAGGACTGCATCTCTTATAAACATGTTTCTTTCACCTGCTCTTCTAATTACTCTTCCTTATCTAATACACAATTACTATTTTCCTCAGGGATACAGGGTTGGAATAACAAGAAAGAAGGTTTCTATTTGTTTTAAAGTATATTTTGAAAAATTACTGAATATGTCTAGAAAACTGGTCCCTATTGTACCTATAACAAAATATATTATGTATGAATTCTCTTTTTATGTTATAAATTGGATGGCTTTTGAGTGGTTAGTGGTATTGTCTCATTTACATATGGATTAAATAGCCCTATAAATGTTAACAAGTTTTTTATTGATGTAACTAGAGAATCAATTCAGTCCATTTTTATTTTTTGAAGTGTTCAGGGAACATAAATATTTGCTGGGCAACATGACTGTATCAGCCTATTCAATGGAACTATAATAAATAATTCACACGTGGTAGAATTACTTAATTGTACTACCACCAGAAAAGATGTAGGAAACTTTTCTTTTTCAAGGACCTCTGAGTTGGTGAAAGGTATTTAAGAACAAGGCTTTTAGATAGTCTGTGTCTGAAATAGCAGTTTTGATTACCTATTTAATTTAAATTCTTTTTTTAATAATTTCAAACATACTGCTTCTTAGTAGTATGTGTAGTCATTTTTTCTGATATTTTAACACTGGATAAAATGTAGGTATCTGTGAAAAATTAAGCATATCACATTATATTCTTCCTGATGAAGTGACAAGAGGAATCTTCCATGAATTTCAAACTACTAAAGCCTGAATACATCCTTTCTATAGGAGAGACAATCCCTTAACTAAATAATATTACTCAGAATATATAGAGCCAAATCCTTATAGACAGTTTTGCCATTGACTCTAATAGTCATAGAATTAGGACATCAGTGTGCTTTATGTAGATGACACCCAGGTATATTTTAACTATTTAATCCCTACAACAGCCTTGTGAGGTAAATATATATTATTGTTATTCCCACTTTTAAAGATAGGAAAATGAATATATGGGAAAGGTTAAGCCCAAGGTCACATAGTAAGTGAGAACTTCATTACTTCTAGCTCATTACTCCTTTGTGTTCCCTCCTCAGAGAGCTCCATCACAGGAGCTCCCAAATATGCACCTCGTAGGGTTGGGGTGAATTTTGAGAACTTTCAGAAGGGCAACTGCACCTGTATCCTCCCTTGTGGTCCTGCAAGGACACCCACTTTTAGGGTCTTGGCTCCCCAGCCAACATGTCTTTTGGGCAGACACCTGCATAGCTCTCTTTCTAACTGAGATTTCTCCAGGCTGCAAATTTCTCTGCCTCCACTGTGTAATCCCAGCAAGCCAGACTGCCTAGACTGGCCAGCATCTTTGTGCTTTGTTTTCTCCTCAGAGGCTATAAACAGAGTAATTACCCACAGTTATAAGTTACCACACTGCCATTTCTAAGCAAGCACATGTACTCTTAAAGTGAAAGTATTACAGAGAAAACTTATTAAAAACAATAAAAGAAACTACACGCATGCTAATAATCTATCAGAGATCACCCCTGCTCCCACCAACTTCAGAAGAACCCCCACCAAGGAGTTCTTCTGTGGTTACAAGTTCATAAAAGCTTTTTCTCAGAACAATCACAGCCATGAATATATCAACCTCACCTTTATAAGTCTTGGTGTTTGATCTTCAGAGTCTGGGACTAGCTAGTTAGCAGACAATGGTTCTGTCTTCAGGGCATAGCTTCAAAAGGTTGGATATTTGAATTACTGAGGTGGAATTTTGTATTCACCTTTCCCCAGGTATTTCCTAGAAAATCCACTTAACTTTGTTTGTTAAAGGTCGTTCTTGTCTGGCACATTGTTTCAAATAGCCTTTTCAAGTTCCTAACACTTCTCAGGATTTACACTGGTCACATCTCCCCATTAGAGAAGTTCCATACAATCCTACAGTGATATATACGTTTTGTATTTTTAATACAATGGACTCCAAAGCTACTTTAACTTAATTTAATAAGGCTTTTCAAGGACATTACAGGAAATTGCTCTGTCACATACCCCATAATCTCCCTGCTGCATGAGATAATGCAAGAATATAAACCATGAGACTCTCAACTCCTGAAATGTTTGGGCAGAGCTATTCAAATGTTGTTTCTTGGGACTCCTCCCTCACATAAGACAATGGCTGTGCCTCTGTTGTTTTTTACTACTGTGCCTGCTCCTAAACCCTCGCCCTTACATGTCCCTTCCTACACATATTACTATGAGAGAGATTTGGTAGAACCAGGATCAATTTCTGTTGTGCCATCACTATATATTTTCATGCTGTAAGCACTACCCACCATAAAATCTGTGACGGGTAATGTGAACCTGGGCCCCAGCTGTACTGGGGCAAGAGTTCCTGGCCAAGGCAGCTACTGCCAGTGCAAAGGATAGACCAACTCCAAGAGCAAATACTTGAAATCAACAGTCTGCAAGCAAGCCACAGGCTGAACATTGATCCAGAGTATTCAGCAAATATTTATGCGTATTGGAAATATTCTTAGAAACCAGGATCATTTCATAAATGATCCACAAAAAATACTAAAAAAAAATACTAAAATTTTTTGGAGAATTTGTTTGCAATAAATAATTCAATTAATTTTCTCCAGCTCTAGAATGTTTGGACATTATTTATTTATTTGCTTATGCATATTGTTCTGTACTGTTCAGCCTCTTATACTGCACTTACCACCATTGGATCTGAGTTTCTTAGCTAGCTCGGGTGCTAGTAGGTCAGTATGTGTAGAACCTAAGAAATGATTCAGTAAGACAGTGAACAGGTCCTTCTGGTGATGAGCATGGCTTCTAAAAAGAATTGTATCACAGTCAACAATAAGCATTTCTCCAGGATCTAAATGCCTGCATAGTCAGTTAAAAAGAACTTGTAAAAAACTACCTGTGATGGTGCCATGTAGTGATTTTCAGTATTAGAAAGTTGTTCTGGGTCTTCATCCAATTATATTGCTGGATCAATGTTTTGGCTTTGTGTTTGTTTCTTTATACAGGATTCAGGGTATATTTGATATTTTCCTTTGTTTAAGAGGAATTCAGGGACCAAATTTATGCAAGCATGTGCATTCACAATTATCTATCGGGAATGAGGGTGGGGGACCAACTTTTTATTGCCCATAACCATTTCCTAAGTAGATATCTGGGTTATATTGTTCTGCATACTTAGAAATAACTGCAGGGCTGATATTTCTTTAATACCCTGAAGGGACTGTCAGATCTCATCCTTCCAACTTCTTCCATTAATATAATCAGAGTGTGGGAATAATGTTGTGCTACTGTCCCATACATTTTTAACAAAATTATTAGTATACTCCTCGTTACCAGTTGTCAAGATCCTATATTTCTATCATTTGTAAGGTAAGCTTGTGCCTAGCTAGTGTGCATCCAAGATTCCTTGACACTCTGAAGCCCCTTAAGAACCCTCCAGGATACATTCTGCTTATGTGTTTATTTCCATAAAGAATAGTTGAAACTTCATGAGAAACTGAAAAATTATTGAAACTAGAGAATATGGAGGGGAAAAATATCCACAGATTGGCTCATAAAGTTTAAAATACATTCACTGTGACCACACTCAAACCCTTTTGTATTTTGGTTTCTGCAAACATTCAGATGATATGAGTATTCATGGAAAGAAAATTTCAGGCTACAAACCCAGTGAGGATCACTACAGTAGCAGGGAAAAGAAGGTGTAACCATAAATAAAGATGGATCAAAAGAGTACAAAGCCACTCTTACGCATATGTGCCCCTGACCTATGCTATAGCTCCATCAATCATACCCTAGGACAATGGTGGGCAACCTGCAGCCCACGGGCTGCATGCAGCTTATTAGGTCAAGCGCTGGTGGGCCCCCAGACCATTTGTTTACATTTTCATGACTATGCACAGCTCCCAGTGGCTGTGGTTCACCATTCCTGGCCAATGGGAGCTGCAGGTGGCCGTGCAAATGTAAACAAATAGTTTGGGGGCCTGCCAGCGGCTTGCCCTGAGAGGCCACATGTGGCCCGCGGACGGCAGGTTCCTCATCACTGCCCTAGGATCTAGTCCACTAGCTCCTATAAGTTCACCTATTATTTCTCAAAACTTATTTCAAGGGATAAAATTAAGTTATTATTATTGTTGTTAAGTGCAGAAGATTCATTATATCTGTAAGGAACAACAAGAGTTGCCACTGGAGTTGTATTGGTTGCATGTGACTGTTGGGGAAGGGAAAGAGGAGTGGACCCAGTAAACTGCAAGACTTCTTTTACACTGTAAAGGAGCCCTTATCGAACAAACCTCTCTGCATTCCAAGAAGCCAGTTTATAGCCCATCTAAGTTAATATTGTTATGGGTAACCAGTAACCAGACGGATGGATTATTTTATGTATGTTCATCATATGAATGTTAAGAATGAAATGACAAAGGATCAGCATTTTTCCCTATGAATCGATTGAAGTGATTTGTTTTCTGAAGCTCTGCCTCATTCTCCAAAGAAAAAGATGGCATTGATCATTCATCTTATAGATCTCATCTGATCTCTAAACTGTAAAGAAAAATAGAGTGTTAGTAGTATAAAACTAGGTCTTATCAGATATAGATTTCATTATGCTAGTAGCACAAAGCGTGTGCCTGATATGAAGATCAATTCTTTTAATGTGCTTTGCTACTGAGTGAATTAAATCTTTATTAATTCTTTCTTTCTTTCTTGTTTTGATAGATATTAATTTTAAATAAGGCAAAATGGGAGATGCTTTTGCACTCTTGCTGTCCTCAGATTTTTTTTCGGTAAAAGAAGCAATCTTATTTACTTTTCTGAAGAAATTCACACTTGGGAGTGAAAACAATGAGGAGTCCTTGTGGCACCTTAGAGACTAACATTTATTTGAGCATAAGCTTTCGTGGGCTAAAACCTACTTCATCGGTTATTATTCAAAAAGGTGTTAACTTGTAAGCAGAACTATAGCACACTGTTCACACTCTAGTGCTCAAGATGCCTGAAAGCTTACATACTGTCTCCTCTACATTTTTCACTGTATACCAAAAAACACTGCAATTAAAAAAACAAAAACAAAAAAACCCCTCAGTGATGTGTCAGCTGGGAACTCAGAGCTTTTCAGTCATGGAATTCTCTGTATATGCTGAATATGAGTATCAAAAGTGGGTATCATTGGAAACATTGCTTTTGACTTTTATGGGAGGAGAATTAGGCCAATAACTGACATAATGATACTTATTAACCTGTAAAGGCTTCCATGAGATTTAATTAATCATTATTTGAAAAGCAGTTTGAAATTTAGTATTAAGGATAATACAGACATTTTAAAATATTATTATTTCTCCTAGGCTTTAGTTAGGACTGGTTTGGTTTATGCTTCCTCCAGATGCTTTATTCTCATTACAAATGCATCTACATAGTTGAATTCTGCCCTCTCTGTGTGAGGATTCTTCACTGAATGGTAAGTAAAATCGTCATTTATTTACCATGGATGACACCGCCATTCACCCAGTTACACAGGCCTGGGAGTTGGTTTCATTTTTCATTTGGTCCTATTACTGGACCCGCATATTCAGGCCACTTATAAACGTTGCTGATTTTTTTTACATATTGCTTCTAAAATCTGGCCTTTCTTCCATGGCCACATAGCCTAAATCCTTGCCCACGCTTTCATCATTTCTTATCTTAATTACTACCACCTCCACGTTCGTGTCAACTATTGCTACCTTGTTCCTATTCAGGATGCTGCTGAGGGAGAATTAATGTGACTGAGTGGTAAAGATGGTGGGTAATGAGATCGGAGAGGCAGGTGGGATGAGTGAGGCCAAAGCAAGGACAATTTTGAACTGAATTTTCATTTATCATTAATAATGGTAAAAACATAAGTTCAGTCACTCTGTCTGTGGTCAGCTTCCCATCTGTAAAATGGGATAAGAATAATGCTCCTTTTGTCTGCCTTTTCTCCTGAAGTTTCAAGTTTTTTCAGACAAGTTCCCTTGCTATTCATCTGTAAGCAACTAGCACAATAGGGCCTTATCTTGGCTGGGGGCACTAGGCGCTGTCAGAATACAAACAACAAAGAAATAATAATTCTTGGCCGTGCTCTTACCTACCATATGGACATTCCTCAAGGGTGTCCCAATGCAATTGTGGCAGCCTGTGCCATATTGGGCTTGAATGTATTTAGCAAGTGTATTGAGTTAACAGGCAAAGCGCTTCCTTGGAATATAGCTGGCTATTTTCTGTTGCAGCAGATCTCTGTGGAGAGCAGAAAAACCCTCACTGAGTCCATTGAAATGTCACTTTGCTTGTTGCTTCATGTTTGCTTTGGTAGCCTAACATTACAATACAAAGGTGACCTTTGAGCCTGTATTGAATAAGCAGTGGAGCACATGTTCAGAGGAACATGTCTATTCCTGCTCACTCTGAGCCAGATTCTGTTTCCCTTACTATTGCCTTATTTAGTCTATGAATAGTCCTAGTGAAACTAATCAGGTTTCTTGAGGAGTAAGTTCATACTCAGCCCATTTAAGGCTAGCAGGATCCTGGCAGTTAGGCGGCGTTTGAGAAGGTTGTTTTCTTTCCTTCCTGTAACTATACATGCTGAGATAAAGATACTCAAATCTCATGCTTCAGATTTAAGGTGGTTACCACAAAGTCCTGAAAGGGTATTTTCTTCACTTGTATCACTGTACACCCTTGAAGGCTTGATGCATTATTGAAATGGGAATGTATTAGCCTTTATTTAAAATATTTATTGTCTCCTACTGGAAAAAGGATGCCAGACTTGATAATAGTGAGTGATCTGTTCTGGTATAGTAAATCATAATAGTTTTATTTTGGTCAATATTTGGCCTGATTTGCTCCTGCCGTGCACCTTGTGTAGTCATACTTTCAGATGGAGACTCTAACTAGTATCCTTTTTCAGACCAATACATCCATTCCATTGGTTTTCAAGAGTGGGATGAACCTAAAGTGGTGATCTACTTGAAGGCCTTGATCCTGCAAACACTTCTTCAAAAGCTCATTTTCTCATTTTGAAGTCAAAGAGCCTATTCACATGCTTAAAGTTAAGCACATGTATAAATGCTTTCCGGATTGGGGGCTAAATCATTTTGTCACAATCTAGCCAACTTAAAAATAAAGCTGTTTCAAGAGCAAACTGTAATACTGTTCTAATATGCTTTAAACTACTTTTAACAAAGTAACCACAAGGATACTGTAGAGTGGAGTGCAGCAATTTTATTGAAAAAGTCCACTAGTGTGTGCAGTTCCTTTATTAAAAGGTTGTCAAATACATTGGACAAGGAACAATTGATGATCAAGAATTAGTTATACCTTTCTATAAATGTTTATTTCCAAAACTATACAAACAGTGGAAAACTGTCCTTATGTCTCCATACAGTCTATTAGTAATTGTGTAATAACATACATATACATCTCTCATTGCAAACTCCAAACCCATTTTTCTAGAGCTGACATTTTACATCTTTGACAATAAAAAAAAATGTCAGTAATATATACATATGCTTAACATTGCATAATTGAGCATCATACAGGTTCTGAAAACCACTGGCTAAATGAGTTTCAAGATTCACCCAGGTGGGCTAAATAGGTTTTAATACACATAAGCTATGCACATATGATTTATTAACAAAGACACTCTTCATTTCCTTTCATTGTTTCAAGGTTACCTGTAAAGTGTGTGCTAGCCAGGGTTAGAGTCTGTATTTTTGGAAAGGTACGCACAGAGCAAAAAGCAGCACTGACTAATACTGCTGTTCAAAAACATGAATGGGTGGTGAATGATAGGTGTGCACATAGTGCAAAGTATAATGAACCAAAATGAACCTGAACTTTGCCTAAAAAATAAATATTTGTTGTGGTTGCTAAGAATCAAAGCTGTTTCTAATCCTTCTGATTAATTCAAATTGATTGTGTATTATTAATATTATTTATTTATTAGTGTATTTATATTACTGTAGCACTTAGATGCTCTACTCATGGGCCAGGACTCTAGTGTGTTAGGTGCTGTGCAAACACACAACAAAAAGATGGTTTTTGCTCCAAGAGGCTTACAATCTATCTCCCCAAAATACCCTATGTGAGAAAAAGAATCGAAGTACAGGCTCAATATGGGAAAAGATTCACTAAAAATTAAAAGACCACAGATGATCTTGCAATGTATAATAATTGTAAATTCAGCTGAGATGTAACAATTTTATCATTGGAAAATGAGGGCTAAAACAGCAGCAAACACATACAGTTACTTTATAAACTAAGTATTCGATTGGTCATACAGATTGTTCTGTCTACATGTTAGTTGTTTCAGTCCTTAAGGCTTCCCTAAAGTCTTACATGAAAGTTTTGTTGTCTGCTTGAATCTTCCGTGCATGAGGGAGAGGGGCAAATCTTCCAGAAGGAAAAAAAAAAATATCCACATTTCAGTTACAGTAGCACAGCCAGAGACACAAAATAAAAGACAATACGTTATGGTTCCTTTGCTTCATTTATTTTGGCCAAAAGAGATGCATGCACTAGAGACTTTAAGTACTACAAGGTATTGAAATATTTACAGCATTGTACATGTGTTCTTAAAAGGATGGCATAGTGAAATGTCTATTTTTATTTGAGAGGGAAAGTTACTTTGCTAGCCTAGTAACATTTATTTAAAGTGAAAGGTGAAAGATGACTCTTCCAAAAAGAAAAGCCCACAGAGGACCAAGATATAGCATATTTATAGTAGATGCTAACAAACTGTACAATACTTTACCTTGAAATTCTAGCCTCAGTCACTCATGATTGAAATGACAATATCCAATCATTACTGAAAGTTGGCATGTTTCCCTCCCTTTTCCCCAACACTGCTCTGTTTGTTTCTATTCCAGCTGGTAGAGCTGCATGTTACCTGTTTTATTTTTTGTTTCAAATCACTTAAACATATTGAACGGAATCCTTTAAATCACAATAATTATATGATAGTTTTAGATGAACAATATGATATGGTTGATATTTACTGGGTTATGGCACTAGAGAATTCAGACCACTATAAAGCGTGTCATAAATACCTTAAGTGGACTTCAAAAGGAAACCATCTCTATAAGAAATTCAGTGAGTAAGGCTCATATCACCTATTTCCTTTCTGATTTTAAAGGTAAAGGTAGGATACCCAGTACACCAGGTTAAACAAACAGAAGGCAGTTGGAAAGAAGATGCGGGCATAGGAGTCCATTTTGGCAACGCGGATGTGTATTCTTCCATGTCGCCATGCCCCTGTTCGGCAATCCTCAAAGCAGCAGAAAAAGCTGGCACAGTCTTTGCCATCGAGACACTCATATCCATACTCTTCATCCCTTTCTTGGAGGTGGGTGGCATTGTTCATTTGAATAGTAGCTGATCTTGGACGGATATCAATTGTAGGTGCCTGTGATGAATGAGGGACAAAATATGGGAGCAGGAAGAAAGAGATTGTTACAATCTTCATAACAAAACTTGATTTAGACTAATGGTCAGTCTATACAAATAGGAGTAAATAGGGATAAACAGGGACTTGCTAAAGAACAAGGAGCTCTAATACTAAATCCTTAATTTTAAATTATTAAAAGAACATTTGCATATATATAGCTTAAATTCTGAGATACACAACGCAGATTAATATTACAGACTAATAAATATGAGTAGGTAGGTTTAGTGCCAAATAAATTAAACTTTAGAGGTTAAAGGAAACATTCAGGAATGCAAGTTAATGGCCATTTGGATTGCTTTTGCCTTTTATATTTTAAGTAGTTCCATGATATATGAAGACAATTATTGGTGTTGCACATGAACGGAACTGCAGTAATCAACTGGAAATGCAGGATTTTCTTTAATAAAAGTAAGTCCATGCTTAGGCACTGGCAAATATCTGTAATTTGCTGAAAAGAGCAAAGAGAATGTTAACTCGTTCTTCTGAATCAAGAGGTTTGAACAGTCTCCAAAAGTTTGCTTTTATTAATCCATACAGCTCAGCTTCTACCATTGTTCACCATCTAGAAGCCTCTACATGTCCAACACTATATACAGTAGTTGTACATGTATGTACATTTGCTATAACTTGAATTAATTAGGCATTTCCAACTATTTTGAGCAATTGGTGAACATAGCATTGCATAATGCATGCCACCCAAACTTTTGGCTGACACCTGGCCAATTTTTTTTATGATTCTAGAAAATTATCACAGATCAATTTCCACAGAATATGTCAATTCTATTCGCTTCCGTTTAGACCTTAATTATTTCCCCTGGAACTTAATCTCTGCATTTCTGAATGAAGATCAGAGTCAGATGTAGTATACAGCTATCTATATTTGCTATTTTGGATAACAACAGCATGTGGATCCAGTGACAGTATTAGAAAATGTATGCATTTAAAACCCTTTCAAAACTCTGACATTAGGCATAAGAACACCATGGGGTAATTAATGATGGCAGTGAATTTTGAACAGCTCATCATTAGAAGAGATTTTGGTTTTGTTTATTTGAATTAGATCACAAATGTTAAAAGTGGTCAGAGTTGAATTCTAAAAGGGTGCATTACTGGTGCTCAGTGTGGCTGGTGGTATTGGATCCCATGGGTAATTGATAAAGAGAGCAATACAGATGCTTTAAACACATGAGGCTCTCTTAACTCATGTGATCCAAAAATGCTGGGCTTTCTTGAACTTCAAGTTCAAAACCATAAGTGAGTCAGGGTTCAGGCTGCTGAATCAACTCTACAAATTTGTTTGGAAATCTGTAGCCATTCTACTTATTTAGGATGTTGCGCTGAGTAGAATGCTCAAATATCTAATTAAAAAGCAATAATTTCATTTAAGCTCTAATAGTTAAATTCAGCAGTCGCATGCAGTAAATTTCCATTCCAAAAACTTTATACCTTGAAGGAAAACATCCGAAGAAGCTTTTGTTTTGTAGACAGAAAAAAGAATCAGAATTTTTAAAATAAAGAAAGAAACAAGAGGAAGAAAGAGACAAAAATAATATAAATTAAAAATACTTTTTAAAAATGTAGTAAGTAAAAAAATAAGTAAATTATAAACAGGAAAGGGGGACAGCCTTTTAAATAAGAAACTCTGTTATAATACAGATAAGAAAATATTTCTCTCGTCTCAGTAATGTGTAATTAAAGTGGACAAAGCCACAAAATAGGGAACCTGGTTTCAATCTTTCCATTGTTCAGAGGAATTAAGAGCTGTCATTTGGGTCATCCCATTTTAAAATCAGAGGCTAACTGCAAAGTTTGGATTTATATTTGGGGCCAAAGTCTCTGCTACTGGAAATTGGCCCTTCAACTCTCCGCCCTAATGTTCAGGGTTTCTTTGAGCCTTGATTTAACATCAGGCCCATCCCTTCTTCTGATCTGAGGAAAGAAAATCTAATCTTCTATTGGATTGTAGAAAACAGTTGTAAATGTCCCCAGGTGCCCACAAACCTTTACTGTTTACATGACTTCTTCATTTGGTTAAATATCCAGTACAAACAAATTCACATTTTGTTTTGTTCTTTTTGGTAAATCAGCAGATCATCGACAAGCTTTTAAGGAATGAAGTGATAACAAAATTATTTAGAATAAGATAAAACTGTGCATTTCAGTGACAAAATATGTTAAACTTTATTTGCTCTCCTGTGTATTTGCTCTCCTATGCACTATAAGCGCCTAAAGGATTTAGAGTAGCAGCGTGTTAGTCTGTATCCACAAAAAGAACAGGAGTACTTGTAGCACCTTAGAGACTAACGAATTTATTTGAGCATAAGCTTTCGTGGGCTCCATACGTCCAACGAAGTGGGCTGTAGCCCATGAAAGCTTATGCTCAAATAAATTTGTTAGTCTCTAAGGTGCCACAAGTACTCCTGTTCTTTTTTCTAAAGGATTTAGGCACTCAAGTCCAATTGACTTAGATACATTTGAAAGTGTCCCTTAGGTACATTTGAAAATCTCCACTGGTGTACTCCATGTACTGTGAGTGTGTGTAGAGGGAAGGCAGAGGAGAAACTTCAAATGCATTTTCTTTCTTTTTATATTTTGTCTCTTTTGGTTCCCTCCCTCCTCCACACACTTAGATTCTGTTGCTCTAGAAGAACAGAGTTTTGCTTCAGCATAGAAGGGTAAGATGCTAACCTCACTGAAACCAAATAGTCTGCAAATACTTCACTGACAACAGGCGATTTCTAATAGCCTTCACTGCAGCTGTTATAAAGACTGTTATCATATACTTGTTACTGCTAGCAGGTAATGCTACAAGTGTTAATAGAATCACATTCTGGGGTAAAAAATAAAAAAAGAGATTCAGGAGAGAAGGTACAGTAAAGAAAATAAAACAAGGAAAGAATGGAAAGGATAGAGAGACAGGGATTTGCAAGAAATACATTTTGTGCTTTGAAAATAAAAATTAAACACTCAAGTGCTCTGTATTCTTCGCTTTGCCTTTGTCATTCCCCAAGAAATAATGGCACATAAACAGGTATTTTTTCCCTACATGAATCAATCTAATGGAGAAAATTCCCATTGTGACCAGAAGTTTTGATAATCATGCAAGAAGATGGGGACAGCAATAAAAAGTAGAATAGCTGAATTTTTAAATCTGTCATGTGCAGTAAAGAAAAGAGAATCATTTCAGCGTACAAACAGGATGTCATCATATAGGGTCACAAGATACAGGCAGAGCTAAGACAGAGAAGGTGATTCTCATATCAGTGACTCTATTTACCATAACACAAAGGCATGGTTTTGGTAATGGTTGTATCTTTCAGAACACTTTGGTTAGATGAAGCCTGCCACTAAGAAATCAATCTCTAGGCTCCCAGACAACTGTAATATATCAGCTATTCATTGCCCATGGTTGACTGAGTTTGCATTCCCATTTACGTCTGTGAACGGTTTACAGCTATAGCACAGTATAACGAAAAGACCAACACAAAGTAGGATTTAAATGCTCTCTCAGAAAACATAATTGAGATTTACATAGGGAAGTTTTCAGTCTTGATAGTAAAACGATACATACTGGGTTTTTCTTCTTTTTGTCTTTATCCTTGCTTGGCTTTCTGTTGCTGACAAAGTAGTGCAGGGTCCCATACTCCACCAGTGCAGAAAAAACAAAAATAAAACAAACTGACACAAAAAGATCCATTGCTGTCACATAAGAGACCTTGGGAAGAGATTTACGAGCAATTGTACTGAGGGTGGTCATTGTCAGGACAGTTGTAATACCTGGTAAGGAGACAGAATTGAACAAAAGAAATGTTACTATTTAAGGTGACAAAGTAATTCTGTCACTTGCCACATGCTGACTGGTTTTGAAGGATGCCCTGGAGTCCTGACATACAGCAAGAGTGTTAAAAAGGAGCATGCTAAGCACTGAGGGACCGGTGTATTCAGTGAGAGACTCCAGGCAGTCAAAGGAAATACAAATTACCACGCATTGTTTCCAATGGGACTCCCATGCTGTAGCACCTGAAGAATATTAGGAAAAAAGATAACTTTTCAGCAGAGGTATACAAACTCAGCTGGGAAAAAAAGATCAACCTCAATAACTTTGTCCTTCCTTAGAACTGAACTTTTTGAAGGTTCTTTATTGTTGAAATAAGTTTCCTTCATTTTCAGTTTCTGGGCAGTGCTGAAATACCCAAGGAAAAGTATTTGCAGCTGTGACAAGAGGTGGAAATGCCTAAAATCTCTCAAGGAAGTATTATGAAAAAAAAAAGTGGGCAAAAAAAAGAGAGCTAGAATCTTAAATGTCAACAAAAAGCCAAGACCTATATTTAACATCTCATATGAATATCTCATATGAATGAGTTTGATGTTCATTAAATAAAGGATTAAGGATGCAATCCAAAGCCCATTGATAGTGGAAAAACTCCCTGCTGATTTCATTGGGATTTTCCTCTGTTCTTCATAGCAGTCAAATATGTGGGGAAACTTGCACCTCACTATCCACACTATAATTCTGACAATTCACCTTAATTGTAACTAATCCACTGTTTGTGGGACTATCCTATTATTTTAAAGTTTTGGATGCAAAAATCAGAATTTCTATAGGGCCTAATCCAGAGACTCCCAGAGACTATAATGGGCTTTGGATCAAGCCCATAAAGATTTAACAGAAAAAACCCCACAATTTAATCCCAATGTGTGCTTTTAAGGATTGAAAAAAAAATGGAGAAATTACCATTTTTCCCTAATTACAAAACCCCTAATTATAATAATAATAAATGTCAGCTTGAGCTTTCACACCTGCCTACATTCTTATATTTTGAGTTTACATTATGAATACCTATATACTTTTGAGTACAGAAAACTGCTCATCCACACACAGGAATTGAAAGCCAACACTGATTACCAAATAGAGACTGAACTTGTATGTATGTGAAGTGACTTCTCCTGTATAATGTTGAAGGTGAACATCACTGATGGTTTCCCACAGTTAAAATAGTCCCAAAACCCACATACAAAATGACAGAAACTCTGCTGACCCTTGTATGACACTAAAAACATCGGTATTCACACCCTTCACACGACTGAAATAATCTTTGTACAAAATATGTCTTGTAAGGTATCATAAGAAAACTAAGAACTCACAGATCATTAATATTCTTCTGTGATGTATGTTTGTGGGGGTATTAAGAGTTCTGGATGTAGGTATGCTAGAATTATGACTAAAGTGTGTAATCCTGGAAGGTCAGGGGGAGTTAAACAGATTTATGTCCAATTTTTGATATATTTGTTTTGTTTTGTAAAAACAAATCAAAACACAACTCTGTGCTGTGTTTAATTGGAAGGGTGTACTTACTACAGGTAAGTTAATAAGTTGTGATGTGCTTTTGGATCATTAGAGGAAAAAATTAACCTTATTATTTCTCTGAACTGTCCCAGTGAGGGCCGGACATTGCAGAGAACATAGTTCTGGGAAAATCTGGGACTGGGAGTGTGCTGGTTGTAACCAAAGTGGGTAGAAGTCAGATTGGGGCTGCAGACAGGCTGCTGTAGTCAGAGCTGTTGAACCAGGCCTATATAGCATATGGACATTAGGGGCATGATCTGCATGTTGGTAGGTTGGCTAAGCACAAAGCATTGTAAAGCACCTAGGGCTGCAAGGCAAGTAGTGACACAATCCCTCACTGGTCTGGGTTGTCCCACTCCCACCCTTGAACCCCATCACACCCTTTGGTAGGGAATGACTGGCACAAAGCCAAGATCCAGCACATTTGCAACAGGGAGTTTCCTTCCAACATAGGAATTCTCTGCTGCCAATTTGTGGTCAATTTCGAGTCCCTTTAAGCCTCCTGAGGGGTGCAAACAGGCCAGATTTCAAGAGAGAATCCGGTCCATGCTGTACATCTCAAAAATAATTGAATTCACTTACTGATCTTGTACACATATAACATTATTTTAAAATGCTCTGTCCTGCAAGTCCTTGATAATCCAGTTCTGAGTCTCCATTGGAAAGAGCTTTACAATAGTGTTGGCTAACTTGTATTGTGTTTTTGTGCAGAACTGAAAATTAGGCTGGCAAATCTAAAGACATTTTTACTTATCAGGACTCAAATCCAGGTCTCTGAAAGTGAAAATTGGGTGGCCTTAATTTTATCATCTAGACACACAATTCTACTTTGCATTTTTAGTGCCATCAACTGTTTCTCAGAAACAAGTTATATTTGTCCTACTCTTAGTTTGTCAATCGACCAATTCATGTAGAAATTGCTAATTGTAACTAATTGCATGTGAGACTTTTGGGACAACATATGATAGGAACTCTGACAACATCTCAAAATTCATTTGATTTATAGTTGAGAGGACTCTGTTCCTGTGAAGTTTCCCTCCTAACTTTTGCCAGACCCAAAGGTTTGGAGATTCTTAGAAGGATGGTTTGAATTTTGGGGGTGTTTACTTGAAAGAAACCCAGACTTGGGCCTTTTGAAGTTTGTCCATCACTAGTGTAAAGTCATGTGATAAAAACTGCCATGAAATATTCCAGTTACATTTCAGAAATGCACATATTCACATGTCTACCTTCAGTGTCCCATTCTGTAGGTGAAGTAAACCCCATGGATGAAGTTCATCCTTCAGGGAAACTTACAAAGCATAGACAGACCACTGCAAGGGCACAGAATGCTGCTGAAATCAATGGAGCAGGCTGGCTGTGCATTGTAAATTGCAGGATCAGAGCCTTAAAGTCTAACTTAAGATCTTCAAATAAGTCTTATGTGGTGTATAGGCCTTGTGTGTGCCATCTGCGCAAGGCTTCCTGAAGATGGGTGATGTTCAGAGACAATAACTTTGACAACAGCTGGATATTTTTTGTGGGAGCAGGGGACCAGGAGAGGTCACACAGTAAACAGTCATGTATTAAAACACAATCATACAGAAGTAAGTATGGAATTAAAATACAAACAACTGAGATACCAAAACATGGTGAACAATAACTCTTTAGATACAGATGAAAACAAATCTTATAACTAAACACCACCACTTCTTAACAGAGGTAAAAGAACAGCTGATTGTTGGTGCTTTTGAGACATACGTATGAGATTTGGTAAAAAGAAAGATTGTCCAGATAGCAAGATAATAAAAATAGGTTTTATCCTTTAGGGAAATAAATTTCTCTCATGCATGGAAGTCCTTTACTGAACCAGATGTTCACACAGGGAAACTGGGAATTAGTCTATTGTGCAGCTATCAAAAGAAAAAGGATGGAATCAATTTTTCTAGTGTGAACATCACATCTTTTTCCAATAATCCATTGTTTCTGCTACCATTTAAAAAAAAATAATAGTGGGATACACAGACTTGTAAAATGTTAAACTACATGACATGCTGCCCAACACACTTATAACTGTTTTTTTTAAGGATATTCTTATTAAGCAGGCAAAGGAGGGTAAATATCTATTTTCTTCATGAATATACAGGCACTATGATGGCTAGTACAGATGTGACGGGAGATCTTGCAGCACCCTTAGAGACACCACAGTAGAGAAAGCTTAGGACTTCACACATGATACATATCCCTGTGCCATGCACGTACCTTTGTTCACCTTTGTTCATGGTATTTCATGGGTAACTGGCCAGATTAACTCTTCCTTGGCATTGACTACATGCATAGCATTGGATGTTTTTGTGTAAATGCCAAGCTGCTCAAATATCAGAAAAGTGTTCCCCAACATCTTTATGGCAAAAAAAGGATGAATTTCCAACTAGCTCTTCAAAAAATGCAAGGTCTTGAGTATATAACGGAATCAGGTGCTCCTGAAACTCACTGCAGTGCAGGTTTCCACTGCAATTACTTGAAGTATGCAATCCCATTGCAGGACTCAATATAGTAAAAGGAGGATGGGAAAGAGATGCAAATATTGCTTGACTCATGTTATACCTTGACAAGTAACATAAATTCCAGTTGCCATCTAAGTGACAAATGGAACTCTTTTGCATGTGATACACAGGGAACTATACTAGACCTGCAGCCAGATGCTCCTCTATACTGGGGCTCTCGTAGATACATAGATCATAACATACATGCTGGAAGACATGGCAACTCACCCAGAGATGTTCTGGCGGGAACTGCATCCTTGTTAATCCAGAAAGAGACCCAGGACAGCACTACAATGAGTGTGCAGGGAATGTAGGTCTGAATAGTGAAATAACCCATTCTTCTGCTCAGGTCAAAGTAAACTGACATGACTACGTAGTCCCCTGTAAAACAAAGATATACATAGAATTGCATTTAAAAAACCTTTTAGATTTACCATCTGTTACCTAGGTATATACATACTGAGTTGTGATCAGCATGTTTGGATAGGCACAGGCACACACATATATTCTGTAGAGCTGTGTAAACTTGGCTGAGTTTGATTTCCTGCTGTTCTTTATTAAATGAACCCTGCTTACTTCCATGTTAGGAAAGGAAACATCCCCCATGGCCCCACATGTATGATGTACTCCAACCTTCAAGAGGAACAACTGTTTACACAGCACAAGGTGCTCCCTCCCCCACTGTCTTATTCCCCTCAACCTGCTCTCCTTTCAGCTGGATTTATTGACCAATTTGCAAATCCTTAGCATAGTGCTCCATGTATCCTAGCACCTGTCTCACTAGTGGTACAGCATGTCTCCAACACTGTAGTCTGCTGATCAAAGTGTTCAAGCTCTCAGTTGTGCTTCAGAGTGCTTTTCACACCTATACTGGGAAATCCTTGGTCCAAAAGAGTTGGTGGGAGAAGATGGCCTCAAGCCCACCAAAGGCTCCATTCCAATTTGCGGAAGTCTCTGTTAAAGAGAAGCCCCAGACTAGAATAGCAGGAAGGATTGTAAATCTATGTTGAGGTACATTTGCAGAGCTGTAGGAGGGAGGGTTGACCAAAACTTACTCTTGCTCAAGTCAGCATAGTTAGTTCTTCATTTTGAATACAAAATTTACAGGCATATTAAAATTAAAAACCCGTACTTAATCTTCACTGGAATAATCCCTAATAAACTCTAAAGATGAAAGAGTTTAGAAGTAGCCTTTCCAGGACCAGTGCTTTTTCCAACAGAAATGTCTCCACCCTAGCCATTCCTCACTGTCCATACTAACCATATTGACTATTACTGTTATTATAGTCTTTATCAACTAAAGCAAAAGAAACCTCCTTACCACCATTAGAATACTGACAAACTAATATAATAGATATCTGGTATATACTGAGGAGTCTGAGCTAAATGCTAAGGGTCTGTTTTTATTACTTTACCCTAATTCTCATATCATTTCATGGACAGGTAAAGTTAAATATTTAAAACATACATGGTTAAAGAGAGCTATAAAATCAAAACCCATACAATTGCAATATCAATGATTCTTATCTCCTGTGATTCTAATTGGCCACTTTGTGAAAGATAGTTTTTTTTGTCAATTTGAATTTCTGTATTGATTCACTTTAACGTCTGCTGTTAACAGCCCTGGCATATTTAAAATGGGTTATCTCTCTGCCATGCTATGGTAGAGATTACACTATGTATTAGCTGCTGTATTTCAAAGGAAACATCCTTTAAGAGGAAGCTCTTTTCATGTTTAAAGAGTTTTTGTTGTTGTTGTTGTTGTTGTTCTGTTTTTTTAAAATGAGGCTAAAATCAGCAGAGGAACAAGAGGTAAAACAAAGACCAAAAAGTCTGACCAGGAACGGATACAAAACACTGGTTCATGGTAGAACTAACAGAAAACAGGTTTTCAATGTGCCTAGATAACTCATCAGAATATTAGAATCCAAAGTCACAGCCAAGGACATACATAGATTGTAGACTCTATGAATGTTAAAAACTGTATTTATATTATATAAAATTACAACAGTCCACTGCAGGGTTTCTTGCTCCTTTCTCTGAAATTGCTGGTCTTGAGCCAGTATGTTGGAATGGATGGACTGGTATGTAACTAATTGTTAACCCCACATTTTATCCTAGTTTAGGACTGATCTCTTTTGGCCCAGAGCTCCAGAACCTGTAGCACTCTCAGCTCCAAGCACTTTTTACTCATAAGAATAGGAAATGGCATGGCTAACTCATTCCAATACTGTTTTTGTTGTTGTTGTTGTTTTTTGTAGGCCTTCTAGGACAAAATCCAGACCTCAGAATCCACCCTGACAGGATGGGCAGATTAACTTCACCTACCCAGGTAGCAGAACTTCTGTGAAGTCCCTGTGAAAAGCATATTCAATAGGACTTTTTTGCAACATGCCCCCGACTCCCACAGCTTGCCTCAGCTTACAGGGTGGGGAAAAAAAGAATAAATGGAGATATACATACCTACCTCTTAGAACTTGAAAGGTCATGGAGTCCAGCCCCCTGCCTTCACTAGCAGGACCAAGTACTAATTTTTACCCCAGATCCCTAAGTGGCCCCCTCAAGGATTAAACTCACAACCCTGAGTTTAGCAGACCAAGGCTCAAACCACTGAGCTATCCTGACAGGAGAATGTACTGTTATCTATATTTCCCCACCTTGTCCAGGTCCTGCTCTGTGTGAGACCCCTATACAGCCATCCACATCCAGTCTTTGATTGTGGTACTACTGTCTGGGAGCTATGAGGCAGGGGCTTTGTTTGTTCCTTAAGGCAAATATAAAGTATTAAGTATTATTAAGTATTATTATTATTATTTTATTATATGGTACATTTAATGGACACATTTTCTTATTTAATTAAAAAATTAATAAAATTATGTCATTCCTCCATCCTCTTCTCCCCTACCCCTCAAAAAAGTATATAAGGAAACTCTCAAGAAGTTAATAAACTAGTTAAGGTCTTGACCCACTTAGCACCATTT
The DNA here is from genome assembly GCF_003597395.2 of Chelonoidis abingdonii. Classification (NCBI taxonomy): domain Eukaryota; kingdom Metazoa; phylum Chordata; order Testudines; family Testudinidae; genus Chelonoidis; species Chelonoidis abingdonii. Next base: position 86,533,536 of record NC_133775.1, read on the forward strand.
AAACATACCTTGGATTCTCACTCTGATGTCAACAGCTCTTCTTTATGAACAATTTATTTCCATGGAAATGTGAGTTCCCTTTCATCTGGCACTTGCTATACATACTAGGGACACTCCAGAGCAGGGGTGGCCAGCCTGTGGCTCCGGAGACATATGCAGCTCTTTAGAAGTTAATATGAGGCTCTTTGTATAGGCACTGACTCCGGGGCTGGAGCTATGGGTGCCAACTCTTCAGTGTGCGGGGGATGCTCACTGCTCAACCCATGGCTCAGCCACAGGCCCTGCCCCCACTCACCCCTTCCCATACCCTCCTCTGAACCTGCTGTGCCGTCTCCCCCTCACCCCCCGAGCCTCCTGAATGCCATGAAACAGCTGATCAGGAGGTGCGGGGAGGGATGATGAGGCATTGATCGGTGTGGCTGCCGGTGGGTGGGAGGCGCTGGGAGGTGGGGGAGCTGATGGGGGGCTGCTGACGTATTACTGTGGCTCTTTGGCAATGTACATTGGTAAATTCTGGCTCCTTCTCAGGCTCAGGCTGGCCACCACTGCTCCAGGTGCTAATGTTTTCTATTTAATTTATCAAGAGTTTTTAGTCCTTTTCCTGCTGCTGGATTCCTGAATTGGAAATGTTGGTAAATGACACATTTCGGTAAACATGTTCCCTTGAATCAGACACTGATCTAAGCTTTTAGATTTTGTTCCTCCTTCACAAACACCTTTTGTTCTTTCCTGCACTTAAGACCTGCCTAAGGAACTTGGTTAGTGCCTCTGAATGCATCAGCTTGTGGCAACATCTGCATAGTTCCCAGGTCTCACTGCCAAGGTCTGGGCGAGGTTGGGGGGAAAGGTCCTTGGGGACTGAAGCAGCTGCACTCATAAGGGTAAAATGCGAGCTAAAGTCAATGGGAATTCTGCTGAAGAAGTGCTACCAGACTACATCTCCAGTGGTAAAGAGTGTTTATATCTGTGCAGCTGCTTTGCAGTGCTTGTGGGGAGTTGATGATGAAGGACTGTCTACCACTCAGGGCACTAGATTAGCATTCAGAAAAGCTGGGTTCAATTCCTGGCTCAGCTACAGATTTCTTGTAGAAAATGCTGGCCCTGTTGAAGTCAAGGTGAGTTTTGCCATTGGCTTCAATAGGACCAGGATTCCACCCTTTTAAGTGAAACCCACTTACTCTAATCTATATTGCCTCTGTTGCCTATTTGTAAAATGAGGATAATACTTCCCTAACTCACAGTGGTGTTGTGAAGATGAAATCCATTAATGATCACACACTACAGTTAGTGGCGATGGTTTATAGAAGTAGCTAGTTAGGGAGACCCTCTGCTGTATATTTATACAGAAACAAGCTTTGTGACATACAGACAATGAAGTGTTCTTTACACTGTAAAGATATCAGTAGTATCAAGGATCACTTGTAATAGCAGACACTGTGACCCCACACTGGGAAAGTGCTCTGTCTGAGATGATAGGCTTGTTGTGCCTCTCACACCATTTTCACACTAATATATCACTCTATTGACTCTGGAGTTATTCTTTATTTCCACATGTGTAAAAGTGTGAGAGGAAGACCATGCAAAGTATCATAGCGATCAAAATAATTTCAACACTTCATCAAAAATCCCACCTGACTCCCAGCCCAGTGTTCTACCCATTATATTCCATATATAATTCCATAAATTAAATATATATTTGCCTAATTTTTCTTGAACAAGTAGTGACATTGTACATACTGATAAAGAGAGCCCAAACTGTGCAAACATATACATTGCAACTAAAATATTTCTCAGTGAAAACTCTGGAATAATTGGTCCCATAGCATGAAAAAGAAAATAACTGTTCACTTTCAGACTATGAAAGAAGATAGCCTATCTTATGCTAACTATATTTATAAGCAGTTTCTTGATGGATATTTATTGGCAGTTGTTAAAAGCCGGGATGCAGTCATTTGGGATATTGCTAATACAACCATATTTGCACCCATCTATGAACATTCGACAACATATCTTACAAACATACCAAATGCTAATTCACTTCAATTATTTTAATAAGTAGCTCTCAGATTTCAGGCAATAAAATTATGCTTGCCTTTTGTTTAACCCTCGATCCAAAGTGCAGGCTAATTACATATCTGCGTTGAAAGTGTAGTCAAAGGTAACAATAAAATATTCTTTCTATGCAGCTTCTTTCAGAGTACTATATTATTGTGACACTATAAGGGCTATTAATTAGCCTTCCTCACTGCTAGCTATACATTGTATCTCCATTTCAGAAGAAATTCTTCAAATTCTACCTGTAAACTTCCCTTTGACAATTGTCTCATTTTCCATCAAGTATATGTTTGACTTTATTTTTAAATTTCCAAAGCACACCTGGAAGATCCTCTCTCAGCACAGGTGTATGATATGAAAAATAATTGCACAACTTGCAGATATTCCAGCTATCCAGATTTCCAACGTTTCTCTCCCCACACCCCTTTTACTTGCAACTGAAGCCAAAAGAAAAAATAAACATGATTTAAAAGTATGGAAACATGGAGACATAGATAGGAATAACATTTTTTATTTCAAATTAAAAAGAACAAAAGAATGTATGATTTAGAACGTGTGGAGAATCCCATCTTTTTCAATTAGCATAGACTATAAATGCTAAAAGCTATTCACTAGGAAATATTTCTCTAAGAATATGTAGTTTTGACCACAAGAGGGCACTGTCGCCTCAGAAAGGAACCAGGCAAAGACCTTAAGTCTGTCAATGGAAAACAGAATCTTAAAGATATCAACGACTGCTCCTTAAAATGATTTGCATAAATATAGCAATGGCATGATGCATTCTGTAAATATATTGACAAGGATGCTCCTCCAAAACAATGTGCTACTACTTTAAGACAACCCAAATCCTATGTGATAGAAATGTTACTAAAGTAATGGTGCCATCATAATTTCAGTAATTGAATATAAACGCCATGTAAATTGTTAATAGGAAAATTGTTGTCCTGTGGTGGCAGACCTTACCTTCGTTTTCCCCATAAATAACTAAATTAATGGGCAATAGGTCCATCAATAGTCATTAGCCAAGATGATCAGAGACATCCCATGCTTAAGTTATTCCTATACAACTGCCAGAAGCAAGAGGACAGGGAACTGATCACTCAAAATTGCTCTGTTCTGTTCATTCCCTCTGAAGTATCTGGCATTGGCCACTGTCAGATGACAGGATTTTGGGCTAGATGAACAATCAATCTGACCAGTATGGCCATTCTTATAATCTTAATAGATACGTTCTTGATCTCTTTTATTGTTAACACCACCAAAAGAATCTACCTCCAGCATAGAAAGATTCCATTTCATACAGGGTTTAAAGAATTAACTGATTAGGAAAAATACTCGGTTTTAATGGAAAAGGCATATTTTGTTATTTTTAAGATATACTGTATGAAAATATCTTCACTACATAAAGGGTTGGCTTTCATGAATACAGCCTTTCAATTAGAAGTGATAGTTATACTATCTTAATGAAAGCAATCCTAGGCATCACTCTGAATAAAACTTTTAGCCAAGGTAAAGAAACAAGTGTTAAGTGGCTACAAAAGTCCCTCTCTTACTTATTTCCCAACACCTATATATGGTTTTCTGCAGGAATTTGCTATATTTATGGGGAAGCTGGTGGGAATTCCATAACTAAGGTACTACTGAAAAATGCAGTTAGAGAGACATCTTACCCTATGGTGGTTTTGCAAGAAAAACAAAATTGCTATTTTCAAACTCACACAATTTACAAAAGGGATGCAGATTTAATATCTGTGAAAAATGTAAATGATTCCACTGAATAAGTTAAAGTTTAGAAGCTGTTCAAAATGACCCATTTCTGATTTTTATAAGTTTTATTAAGTTCTTAGGGTCCTGCTAGTTTAATATCTTTAAAGAAATGAAGTGTCAAATTTACCATGTGAAGAGATATTGATAGTATCTTATCTAACACAGCATGCTTTTGTTTGCATTTTTCACTATAACTCCTTTCATTTCTGCCAAAGCATTTGATGATAAATGCACATGATGATGGATGGATTTTAATATAAATGGAACCGTGAAGTGTCAAGGTATTCTTCCCATTTTGAACTTTAGCGTCCAAAAAGTGGGGACCTGTATGTACCCTTCTAAGCTTAATTCCTAGCTTAGATCTGATAGCACTGCCACCAGCCAAAATATAGGTTTGAGACTTTCTGTTCCCCCAAATACCTTCCTGGGGGAACCAAGACCCAAACCCTTGGGTCTGCAAAACCAGGAGAGATTACCTCTGAGAGATCACACTGTCCAATGCCTTTGGACTAACAGAGGGAAGTTAAACTTCCCTTCCTCCTTTCCCCACAATCTGTGCCAGTCAGAACCCAATCGCCCTTGGGTCTAAACAGGGAAAAAAATCATCAAGGTTCTTAAAAAGAAAGCTTTTAATTAAGAAAGAAAAAGTAAAAATTATCTCTGTAAAATTTAGGAGTAAATAGTTTTACAGGGTATTCCTGTTCAAATAGACTAGAGGGATCACCCCTCCAGCCTGAAATTCAAGTTTACAGCAAACAGAAGTAAAACTCCTTCCAGCAACATACACATTCACAAGTTAAGAAAACAAACATAAGACTAATCCGCCTTTTCTAGCTAGTACTTACTATTTTGAACATGAGAGACTGTTTCAGAAAGATTGGGGAAAGACCTGGTTGCACGTCTCGCCCCTCTTAGCCCCAAGAGCGAATAACGAACAAAACAAACAGCACAAACAAAAACTTCCCTCCACAGAGAAAAGAAAGTATCTTGTCCCCCCATTGGTCCTCTGGTCAGGTGTCAGCCAGATTCACTGAGCTTCTTTACCCTTTACAGGTAAAAGAGACATTAACCCTTAACCATCTGTTTATAACATGAAGCTACAATGAAAGTGATATATAATGCATTTAACCAGGACCACTGTCAGGATTTAAAGAGCCCAGGAAAAAGAGCCCACCAGCTGTTCCATCCACACCCCGCCACCAAGTGGCAGACCCTACCATCAACCCTACAGCCCCATCCTACCCTTAATTTTGTTTCTGTCCCTCACAGTGATTTTAATTCTGCCCCTCAGTCAAAAATGGCTATTTTTCTTATTATTTCCATGCTTCATTGTATTTTTTCATTCATTCATTCATTTTCCAATCACACAAGGACTAAACAGTTTAAAAAAGAATTAAAACATTTATCTGCTGCAACAACAACAAGAACAAATAATAATAACAGTCCCTTTCCTTGCAGTTGTTAAGCTGCCAAACTTCAATAAAAGACCAAACAGATTTCTGGTTTTGGAGAAAATACAGTTAACATTAATATCTTGGGGATGGGGAGTGGGGAAATCTGCTGCAGTACTGTAGATAGCTGTTTAAAACAAAACAAAAGCCCTCAGTACCTCTGAAATCCTAAAACCGAATGTTCAGTATTTGGTGTGTCTGTCTGTTATATAAGGGACAAGGCAACCCATGATTATCATTGATGCTGTAAGGCTTCTGTACTGAGTGAGTTCCATTCCTGTCCATTTCAAAACCATGATTATAGTTTGATTATGTAATGAAGTAAAACAACATTAAGGTTTGCACTGTAGTTGATTAATAGAATATTATCTTTGGGATTCAGCTATCCACAAGCCTGGTTTTCAATTTACATTCCAAAAGATGAATGAATCCTAATTACCTTCTACAACATGAAGAGAGAGAGAGAGAGAGGGGTTGGGGGGTGGTGCTTTGTTTTTAAACAAATTGTGTGTGTGTGTGACAACAAACACATTCTGATCATGGAGAAAAAAAACTGGTTTGTGCTTGTGTTTGTAATGACAACCCCAGCAGATGAAACTACTGCAAAATTAGAAGAATCATATGGCTATCCAAAGAAATGAAATAACTTTACTGCTGGCTACCAGCCTGACAATTCATGGAGTTTTGTTCAGTCCGTAGCCACTTATTTCAACTTGGATTTTGATATCTCATTTCATTTCACAGATGGTGTTCCAATATCATTTAGTTTCTAATTATAGGATTGACCACTGTAATGATGCCAGACAGTAGCTAAATGTCCACAGGTTTCATTAGTGGAACTCTCCTTTCTCCCTTTTGAATCTATGGGAACAAAACTCAACCATAAGAATTCACTGTGGCCTGAAAATTTTGGCTCGTTAGGGGGTCTCACTGTGGTGTGTTTTAAATAGTCCATATCTGAACACTAAAAATTTGAAGAAATCTTGAATGTGGGTGGCTTTGCATTGTCCAAACTATTTTCAAATGCAGTTCTGTCAGTCCTCCTTTCCCCGTTTGGGATGTAATTAAAAACAAACTAACTCTTTTATTTTGAAAAGCAGCAAAGCAACTGCGCTGGCATTAGCAAGCACTTTCCAGCAAAAACAGGAGGATTTTTCATGTGCGGGATTAATGGGCATGTGTGGCAGTGGCATAGATGTAATAGATTGTAACCGCTCTCAAGGAACCGTTCTGTGTAAATAATCTGCAAATTAAAGAACCTTCTGCTTGGTCTCCCTTTCCCCTTCCCACTACACTTCAAGGTAGGATGAGATCTCTCAGTTTCACCTCTGAGCTGTTTAAATTGGTTAGAGTATTTCTTTTCTCATTAACTTCTGGGACACAGAGTGATAAATATAAAAACGAAGAAAATAACTTAGCAAAATAAAATAAAAGCACATGTATATGACTAACATCTGCAGTTACAGCAGCTAGAATAAAAATAATATGACCAGATTTTCAAAACAACTCAGCACGTAAAGGGTGGAGTTCTTTTGCAAATCTGGCCAGATATGTCACGTTGGGTCCTCAACACTTTTGAAAAACTGGCCCTTATTTAAATGCCCAAATGAAAGCTGTTCTCTGTAAACCTGGCCCTGAGAGTGAGTGCTGAACTGGCCTTGATTTATTTTCAACCTTTTGACCAAAAGAGTTATCATTATAAATGTGAAAGCTCCAAGAAATAACGTGATTGTGAATTTGCATAAGGAAAAAATATGGTCCGATGATATAATCTTGCATAGTTAGAAACTTTGAGGTGGAGCTCCAACCTTGCTGCTGTTACAGGGAGGCGATGTGGCTGGATGGATTATTGTTGTGGTCGTGTATGGATGTTTCAATGCTTATGAATGTATTTATCTGTCATTGGTGGTTTAGGTTAGATACTATGCTGGAATTATGGAACTGCATGGGATGGAATTTGTAAAGATACTATTAATTTAGTCATAATAAATACATAACCTTTCCTTTGGATAGATAGTGACAAGGAAAGAAATAACCTAAAATGGAGGATTTTTTAAAAATTGGTTGGGAGGGTGGTGGATGAAGACAAATTATTAAGAGACCATATTATGGGGGAGGTTTTGCATTTATGGACTTCCTAGACAAGAATGTATTTTCAATAAATATTTGAATGACAAGAGGGAGGGAGTCCACTGCACTGGGGATATAGAGATTATTCTGAGTACAGCAGGATGCTTGGAAGAAGGCATGGAGGTAGGAGTGGAACAAACAGAGCAGGAGAAAACTTGGTAGGGGTCCAGTTGTATCTAGTTCTTGCATCTGAGAATGGCAAATGGGGAAGCCTCTTAAACATAAATTTTCCCAGGCACATCTTTCCACATTCTTGCCCAAAACTTCCGGAGAAGGTGCTGTAAAATAAATATAATGCTGGTCTCCATAACAGGAGAAATCAAATTAGCTAAAGCTTCTGTTCCAGCTAACAAACCACTTGCATCTAGTGTCAGCAAAGCTCCCAAAAAACAGCATTACTGTTGAATGAGCAGAATTTTGGGCATGCCATAGGCACTGATGTCACCACTGATGAGTGGTATAGTTCATAGAATGTTGCCTTATGAATTCTTTTTAAAGTCTTTGTGGATTGTCTGTGATATGGGAAAGGTCAGTTTGAAATTCCTCTGAAAGCCTTTCATTCTGGGAGAGGAAAGAAATTCAAGGGTACTGAGCATTAATTTTTCATCTTTATATTTCTAGTTATTTTCAGAGCCAAGGAACAGCATTATATAACCTCCACTGCTGTAATAAAACCAGATTTTTTTTTCTGTTTTTCCCTCAACAGGGTGGAGTATATGAAATACAGGGAAGTCAAGTTCTGTAGAGAGGGTACAGACTGTACAGATTCATTCTGTCTGAACCCCTAGCAGGAAGTACCACTAGAACATCAGCATCATGCTTCCACAGAATGCACACAGAAATCACTCTAATGTTGGTCTTATAAACAAAGAGCCAGGAAGATTCTGGGATGCCAGGAGGAACATAAGATGCTTTATTGCTTGTTTGCTTGCATTTAAAAAAAAAACACAACAACCTCAATTTCATTTATTTTTGGCTTCCTTTAAATATTTTAAAAGATTGCATCAGTGTTTCACTGGAATTTTTGTTTTAAACCCCCAGGAAACCAATCTAAACTACCAAGAAATGACTAAAACTCACCTGGGTATGAGATTCTGGAGGGCAAAACATCAAGGAGCAAAAGTATTTCAGATCAAAACCAACTTTCTCCAAAGCTCAGCATGATCAGCTCCCAACTGTCAGGCACCTCAGAGAACCAGGGCAGCTCAGTGATAAAAGGAGATGAATTTCAGCATAAGTACAGGAGCCAAACAAAGCTACAGAAAGTGAAAAGTGGATTGGTTTCTTGGGAGAAAACTACTACAAGGAGACAGTGTGGACTAATGAATAGGTCTCTGGACCAGTGTTTAAGAGTGCTGAGTTCTAATCTCATCTCTGCCACTGACCAACTCTGTGATGTTGAGCAAGTCACTTCATCTCTCTGTTCCTTTACTGGCCTTGTAGATACTCGAGCCTATTCTACATCCGCAACAATAATTATTGCTATCCTTCCTCCAAAGTACTTCATAGTATAAGTACTTTGGAGGAAGGACTATCTCTCATTATGTGCTTGTGCAGTGCCTGGCAGATCAGTGCCCTAAATTACATGGTATTTTTTACTGAAAAATGTTTCAGCTAAAAATTTTTGCCGAGCTCTTGTGAGGAGGAGATTGGTTTCCTGGCTGCCAGGACTAAGGGCAAGGGCTGTCTGTACTTTCTGCATTTGCTTTTGTGTCAGCATTCTAGGGAACTATTCATTAGTGAATTACATCTGTTATTGGTATATGCTGAAGAACTGTGAAGCACCCACTAGAACATCCTTTAAGTGTGTACATTAGTCTTCATTAGACATAGAAATAAGCTCCCATGAGGGAAAGAAAGATAAGAAATCACAGTCTAAACAGCTTAAAGGCTGGTAGTTTCTTCTGTCAGAACCTTCCTCAGGCCAGTTATGTCTAACAACTAAGGCACAGAGGCAAGCTTAAATATCAGATACAACAATCTTTTCCCTGTTCCAGCCAAAACCAGGTATTTTAATTAACCCATGTTTGCATTTTTGTCCAGAGTTTCACTTGAGCATGCGGAATAAAGGGGTTAGATAAGCATGATAAAGGTGCAGTCTCTAAAAAGAAGTTGGCCACAGTGATTTTTGTGGATCCTCATCTCCTGGACATTGCATGTCTTTGTAACAGAAAGACATGATAGAAGGGTCAGAGAGAAAGGAATGATAATACTTCTACTTCACTCTTAATGATTTAGTGGTTTTCTGGGTAATATCAGAGACCATGAGACTGAAGGAGTGAGCAAAGCAATTGATAATATAGTGGCCTTCAGAACAATTATGTAAGAACTACAGAGCTGGAACCTGGGAGGTTTGGGGCCACTGACACCTCTGCATCACCATAGGGAGTATTAGGCTAGGCTCTCTGCTGGGCTCAGCAGGAAGTAGCACCAAACAGGACCCAAGTGGCAGCCTCTCACAGCCTACTGATTGGCCGATACCAGTATTTAAACCAGTAAGCCATGAAGCAGAGCTGTCTGAGGAACACCACAGACTTCCTGCCTGTCTCTGCTCCAGACCATGCTTGTGATAGACCCTAGGTTTGGCTTTTGACCCTGGTTTGTCCTCAACTTCAATATTTGACTGCTGTCTGTAACCTGGCACCTGACTGTGATCTATTGGTAACCTGATCCTGCCTGCCTCCTGAGGCCTGATCCTTAGTTTGCTCTCTTGCCTGTCTCACACTGTGATCTCCTGGTACCGGATGGGCCTGACTTCCGCTGTGACCACTACATATGACCACCCGCATCCCAGTTGTGACACATTAAGTAACTTCAGCTATTGGGCCCATTGTTAGAGGCAAGGATAATAGCCTAAACTTTCCATATTCTAACCACATTCAGAAGGTTGTCCAATATGTACCGGGGAATGTAGACTTCTACAAGGTGATCATGTTGTGATTTTTTGACCAAATATTTTACCCTTAACAACTGTGAAAGTATATGAAAGTTCATAACATGTCACAATAATCTTTTTGTCTGCCTGAGAATTAACCTTGGAGAATAGGTCAAGTTATTGTCAATAAATAAATGTTGTGAACGGGTGCAAGAAAACTAGAGAGAAAAATGGAATTAATCCAAACGAAAATGCCCTATGGATATAAGTCAAGGACTATTGTGAGAGCATTCTTAGTAAGCAATAAAATGTGGGAATGAAGTTACCTATACCAAGTTTGGCTTTATGGAAATGGATTTACTTGGTGGACAAAATAATGAAGATAAAATATGCCACCCACTTTTACTCCTTAAAAAGAGACTTTAAAAAAAAATCATCTTCTTTCCCCCATGTCATTCCCCAAACTTACGGCATTACAACTCATGTAGACTCGTCTCAGATTCCTTGACTTCAGGTCAGAAGGATCAGATCAGGCTAAGGGATTTTTTTTCCAAGAGGAAGGCCAGCTTGCCTTGTTCTTGTTTAAGGACTTTGTTTTCAGCTGTGAGTGGTGAATGTCATCACATCTAGTTCTCAGCGCATCACTGGGGATATTTAGTTACCCACACTGCAGAGACACATAAGATCCAGTATTGTTCTCCCTTCTCATATTTTATTGTTTTCTGCCTCTTTTCATCTTTTCTACTAATTCTCTCTCTCATTCCCTTGGCTTTTCATCAAATCCTGAAATCCAGGTCTGCCATGTTTAAAGAAAAAAGATCAAACCAAATGATGTCCTTTACCAGAATGTGAACCAAGGCCCAATCAGTAGGTGTCATAGTAAACTTTCCAGCCAAAACATCCACACGTAACCAACTAGTAGTCCAATGTTCCAAAAACATCAGCAAAAGCTGTATTTCACCCATCTTTTTTATCCTGCCTCTCCTCCACCTTTTGTCTTTCTGTCTCTTAAAAAAGGATAAATGAATGCCCTCCACACATCAGGACTGAGAGTAAAATTAACACATTCCTTTTAATCAAAGAAAAGTTATTAATGAAAATAAGAAACTTTAATATTTTAATTAAAAAAAGATAAAAACTTCAATTGGGTGCAAATAAGGTATGTGTTGCATAATCACCCAACCACAGTTTCAATATAAATGCTGGTTTTCATTTCCTGGGGGGACGTTTTGTGTGTTTAATCAATCAACTTTCAACTTATAGATTCATAGACTCCAGGACTGGAAGAGACCTTGAGAGGTCATCGAGTCCAGTCTCGTGCCCTCATGGCAGGACCAAATACTGTCTAAGACCATCACCTGATAAACATTTAATCTACCTACTCTTAAAATATTCAGAATGAGGATTCCAACAAACCCATTTCCCTAAGACATTTTGTATGCCGTGTTTACCAACACCATGCTGATTTCGGGAGGCTTTTTTCTATGTTCAACTTAAACTTCTCTTGCTGCAGTTTAAAGACCACTTGCCTCTTGTTTCTTCCTTAAAAGGGCTAAGGATGGAAACCAAGTTTTTCTCAATACTTCCTAAGTATGAACCCTTTTTAAGAATACATAAATATACTAATTAGTGTACACCCATCTCACGTCTTTACTCATATTCCAACTAAAATCAACAACCCAAATTCCTTATTCATACCTTCCTTCAAGGATCGGTGTCTCCTCAAGACATATTAATATTTTGTTGCTGCATATCTACTGGACCCGCTCCAATTTCTCCACATCTTTTACTTGAAATGGGTTCGCCCAGAACATGGGAACACATACATCCAGTATGAGGACACTAACCAAGTTGCAAAGAGTAGAGTGGCAGAATGACTTCTCGTGTCTTGCTCACAGCACACCTGTTAATGCATCCCAGAATCACGTTTGCTTTTTTTGCAACAGCATCACACTGTTGACTCATATTTAGCTTGTGGTCCACTTAAATGAATGTTTTTGTATGTTGGCCAAATAACCAAGTAAATCCAAGGTCTCTGTAAAATAAATAAATAAACATAACCCTATCACGATTTAATGTTGGACGGTGCAACCCATAGAGATAGTGCTTGCTTATGTTTATATAGAAATGTGTTGAAATGTAAGTAGGATCAAAAATTGATTTCCTAAAAATAGGCTTGACAATAGTTAAATGGGGCCTGGTAAAATTAATTCAGTAAAATGGGAAAGCTCAGAGGCAAGTTAGAGATAAGTTAGGATGTAACCCCAGGTCATGCTGTAAACACATTCTGGTACTAAGTGGTTTTTACAAATGTTTTTGCATTTTTCTAAACATTAACAATTTACCTATCTATATTGATAGTTATTGATTACCCCCCAATAATCATTTCATTTTATCATGCAAGTACAAGTTAAGCAAATGAGCATCACAATGTAACCATAGACTGCACTAACTATTTTATAATAAAGGGTTTTTTAAAAAATGTATAATTCATTGAGTCATTCATAGTCCTCCAATTAATTAAATTATCTGTAACTGCCCTGGAGGCTAGACCCTTAAAGAATTCAGTTTGGTTTTCCTTTTCCTTTTGTAAATTACTGATTGGGAACACATGCATTGAAAGTTACATAGAGAAAGGGTTTATAAACACCTTTACCTCTTGGGCATTTAAGAGCACTATCGCTACAACATTTCTGGCGCTGTGACTCTAGGCAATGATAAAACTGATCTACTTGCCAAGGAAGGTGCACTAAACAGATTGCCGCAGGAATTTACATGATCTGACCAGGCATCTCCTATAAAATTCCAAGTAGGAACATTCACTTGAGGTCAGGGAAAGAAAGCACAAGCTACTTATGATGCCACTGCCTTCACTTCCGCAGGTGGGAGTCAGACAGAGCTGGTATGATCTTTATCAAAGATGACCCTAAAAATTGGTCCAGGCCCAAATGAATGATCCAAAGGTATTCATTATGTCCAAGATCCTGTTAAATATTCTATTAGAGATAACAATGGGAAACAAAATCCAGCACTGCAAACAATGTAATTCAAAAGTCAGACGTAGCATTAAAAAAAACCCAACCACCGTTTATAAAAATCAGGCAAAATTAATCAGGATGGTGCCTGGGTTCTGGTGGTGTCACTGAGCAGAGAACTTAATGGTGGGTAAAGAACAACAGGAGAGCTGGTAGGAGCCCCCCTGAGCGATCAACCACTCCAGTGAGCTGTCAAAGACAGCTAAACATGAATGACCTCTGTATAGCCAGGGGGAAGCAGGGACTGTACTTGACATGGGGATCTCTGAGACACACTATCTCTCGAGGCTATTTCTGGGCTGATGGAGCTTATGCATGACTCCTTGCTGGGGGCTGTGTCTAATTTACACCACCTTAAACAACTTTTCAGAATATGTCCTCCTCCAATCCCCAACGAATCTCAGTTATACTCTATGTCTCTCTGCTCACGTCTGTGTTACTGTTGCACTGTGACTCAATACCATCCTGCTGTAGCAGGTTGTAGCTGTTTGTGACTATCGGCATGAGTTGGTCACACCTGAGCAGTTCACTGTATCGGTCTATGAGCTCCACTCTGTCCATTATCTTGGCATATGACTGCAAGTTTTGTGTGTGTGTGTGTGTGTGCGCGCGCACGCATGTGCTGGAGTTGGGAGAAGAAGGAAACAATGTCTTTTTTATCAATATGCATTTGTCAGTGTTCATGTAATAATATCATCAATCCTGGTGTTCTCTGCTCTTACTCTCACTCCCAATATGCAGCCAAGTGCAGTCTGTATAATATGTATCACTGAATTCCACACTGTCCCCTTCCTGCAGTCTAGCCAAATGCAGCGGTGAAAGTAGAAATAATTTCTTACTGGTACTGCACTCATGGGAGGGACACAAGGAAGGGCAAGTTATGTTGTTACATAACTTATCTGTTATGTAACAACAGAGATGGAGCCAGTGACATGACTCCATTTAGCTTAAAAGGGCAAAGTTAATTTTTAGCTATTCAGGTGTGACGGCACCTTTAGTCCATGAGGGCGTCTTGGCTGGCACACATTCAGGTTAATGGGCTTCAGTGTTCCTTTGCAGTTAACTTTTTAATGTTCATAAACCTGGTATGTGCTGAGGTGGCTTAAAGCATAACACAGGTTTTTAGTTTGCAAATCTGTGAACCTCTGCCTCTTTGAGAATGTATTAATTATTATTATTATTATTATTGCTGGTCATAACGTGGGAGGGTCTCCTCTCTGCCCTATGCTCATGAGGTTATGTATGTGTCTTGTAGCACTCATCTGAATACCAGTTGGAAGGAATTTTTTTCCAGTAAGCGTGGACTGATTCTTTTCTCTTAGAAGGCATGTAATTTTTTCAGGTTCACACTGATTAACACAGAAAACAATTGGGGCTGTTAAAATTTCTTCAAATTCTATAGAAATTTAAGTTCAGCTATATTTTCCAGTAAAGTGATGAAATGGGTGTTTGTACATGCTTAACTACTCACTTCCTCTCCCCCGCAAATATGCAGTATTTCAGTCTGTTTATAAGGAATATGGGAGTTCGCTGAGGAGCCATTTCAGCATATGTATGACTTATTAAAAGACAAATTTTAAGTAGAACTGTATCCTAAATTGCATTATTGTATTGTACCCAAACACTGCATTTCAATGGGAGATTCAACTTCCTTTATAGTGACAGAATAGACTCCTGAAACTCTTACCACAAAAGTGGTCCACAGACATGCAAATAGTAAGAGTTCCTGGAGTTCGTTAGACTAGTTTGGCTGCAAAGAAGAATTCTATATACACTCCAGACAACACCTGATAGCTGTCAGGCTGCAGAACCGGGCTAATATCAGAATCCACACACCCTCTGGTCAGTGCAAGCAGAGGCCTGCCTCTACTGATTTGGACTTGATGTGATGCAGTATGAATATCATGGATAATTCAGATCAATGGGGAGAAACACAAACAAAAACACTGTTTAAACACCTTCTGTCCCCCCGTCCCACCACTCTCCTCATGAGGACGCCTGACCAATTTAATAACACAATACACACGCTAAGAAACTTAAACAAAACCTTTATTTAAGTTTGTTATCATATGCATTATGCTGTTAAAGAATGAATGCCCTCCCTAACCATGCTCTGATCATTTAAGGAGCAGAACACAGCCCCAAGTCTTTCCGGTATCCCATACCCCCTAAAAAACTCTTGCCGGTACTGCGTACTGGAGACTACCACCTTACATGCACTACTGACCAAACGCAGCTTCTGTCCAAGATTCTCAGTGCTGCTACTACTTATTTCTGGACAGTGTCACTATCTCTCTTTTGCTAGAGAAGGAAGGAATGTTTAATATTTTCAAAAGATGGATGCTGCTCGAGAATGACGATCAGGAAACAGTGCATGGCTTCTGTTTCCAACTGACACTGGCTGTATAAGGAGCCATGGACCCCATGAGAATGCTTCCGCAGTGAGCTAGGAAAACAAATTGCTGATATTCTGCTTGTCTGCCTCTGATGCCCATCCTAGTGCAAAATTATGCAACATTTTATACCGGAACCCCAAATCCACCACAGCAAAGTGACACTGACATGCAGTCTTGCATACTGGTGAGGAGCTAATGTGGCTCAGTGGCTGGGCAGGGACTTGGCATTTGGGAGGCAAGGGCTCTACTCCCAGGTCACAGTGTGAATTTGATCAAGTTATTTAATCTCTAAAATGGGGATAATGATTCCCACCCACATTGTGTAAAGTGCTTTGGGATATATGGGCAAAAAATGATATACAAGTTTTATACATTTTTTATTATTGTAATATTTCTAAATATTTCCTGAATAATAGAACCTCTATATATAAATATCAACTGAATATAAATATTGAGCTACTTGCCCATCTCGAATATAGCTATCAGGCCAAATCCTCCTCTGGTGTACAACCATTGCAGGCATTGGCTAAGGATATTGCATGTTTCACACAGTAAACTGTACTATAATCTCTTGAAAGTTTGAAAAATCAGTGAAAAAGATAATAAGCAAAAATCAAAGAATAGGCATGTCAAAAATTGATTGGAACCATTTTGATTGGGATAAATTTTAAAACAATATTTTCAAACACCAATTCTAAAATGTACCACTTACCTAAAGGAGATGCATACAACCTTAGTAAAGAGTACCAAGATATATACAGACAATGGGGACAGATTCTATCCTGTATCAGAACTCTGCTTAGATGCTTGCACAGTTCCTGATTCTGAGAGCCTGCCATGGCTTATGAATCTTATGCCAGTAAAGAATAGGTGTAGTGGTAATCCATCATTGCTGCTCCCCAACACACCCACTACACTGGAAGAGAAATTTGACAGAAGTGTAGGATCAATTAACAAGACAGATGTGCCAGCAGGGAGTTTTCCTACATGGCGGGAAATTCTTTCCTGGTGACTCGTCCGTGGATTATGACCCCTGTATGTCATCTGAGTGGCACAAAGTGGCCAAAACTGGGCTGGAGATTCTGGACCTCTATGCTGATTGTCATGTAGCAAACCTTTCAGAAGCTGGACTGTGTCAGAAAGTATATTTCTCCCCCCCCCACACACACAACTGTATCAAAAAGCTAGGATATAAATATAAACTTTAGAAATAAAAAATAACTGGGCAAAAATAGGCCTCCAGATATGTGTGTCTTTCTTGCTCAGAAAATGAAAGCCCCAACAATCTCAAGATGCATTGTCTTCATCTGAAGATCTTGCCTTTCCAGCCTTAATTATTTGCTGAACACAGACAAGAAGAGAGGGAAAAGAGGAAGAAATAGCATATGAACATTTTTAAAGAATTTGCTAGTTCTTATTTCTTAATTGGATTGCATGCAGCCATGCACAAATATGTCCATATACTATTACTATTGTATACTATTTTATTCATTAAACATTTTAATACATTTTAACTATGTATGAGATTATATTGCTGTTCATTTCAGCAGTAATATAATTATTAGTGCCTAAGAGTGCCAGTCCTGGTTCTTCTAGGCACTTTTCAAACAAAAAACAAAAAAAGACAGTCCCCTCCTAAAGGCCTTACGAGTAATAGTAGTGGTGGTAGCTTCTGCTCTGTCTCTTTGGTCCATCTAAGCTATGTAAAGTGCTTAAATGTGTACTTGCAACATTCCCATCACTCCAGTATCTGATTACCTACAGTTAAAGCTGAAATTCAACTTCCATTATAATTCCATTTTTCAGTTACTCTTAACTCTTTCAAATAAAACCATTTGGGGATGAAATGTCCCCTGTTTAGTCTCTGCTCAGAGGTGAAATATTCTGAAAAGTGTGAAATGTGTTCAGTGTGTGTGTGTGGTCAGAGGCCTGGAGATGACAGTCCCATCCAGTTAGCTCTGCCTGCCACACCTGGAATAAGGTCTGGGATTAATTAGTAGAACAGCTGGGTATAGAGGGGCTGAGTCTTCTGTAAAGAACAGCAGAAACCTGAAGAGAAGGGTGTGCAAATGCCAATGCTAGGAAGCTGCAGCAAGAGGGAGAGATACTTGTAGCGATGACAGTGGGACCAGGGAAGTTGCTACAATAAGGCAGAGCTAGGTGCAGCCTGCTAGGGTAGGAAGTACCTAGAGACAACAGAAGAGTTTGGCTGTGTCCGGCTTAACGTTGGGAGGAAGACTGTTTTGCTAGTTTTGAACTTTAAATTAATACAGTAGCTCCTAAGGAGGGCTGTTGTCATGAAAGCCTTTGTGGAGTTTATTTAAAAAGCCTCTTGAAAGGTAAGAAGCCAAGGCAGGCCACTGCAGAACAAACTTTGGCCATTATGAGTCACTTGCCATTGGGTTGGCTATCTTCTGAGCGGCCTCACGGTCTCCCCTGCAGGAGCCTTGCTTACTCTTTACAGCCTCCTGCTGCTTTTCATAGAAGCTCCACCATGCCCAGCTAGTTCTACTAATTAACCCCACACCTCATCCCAGGCATGGCAAGAAGAGCTAATTGGAGGGGGCTGGCCTTCTCTAGGACTCCAGCCTTAAAAGGGCAGGCCATCCTATCATGGTGTGCTTATTTACATATGTTACATAAGTTCTAATTAGAAATTTTGCACAACCAACTCCACAGCAGTTAGACCACTGATGTTCAAACTAGGAAATATTGCATTCTGCACATCTGAGGAGCGGAGGGTACATGGGCCCAAATGGGACATGGATGGGCCAAGATTAGATGACTCTATGGTGCTAGTTAGCTACATAGGAAGAGCAGGTTGCACCCTTGAAAGGGTACAATAATGTGCATGCCATCCCATGCATCAAGTTGATTTGGGAGACTTTTTGCCTTAAAACAAGATTGTGCCCATCAAGCCCACCGAGCCCTGATTTTTGTAAAACACATTGGCAGTAGGATATTGTTAGGTTATTTGTTAAATATAAGCTTTAGAACATTGAGGTGCAACTGAAGATGAGACTTTGCTTTTTGTTTCTGATCATTAAAAAACAGCTTCAAAAGTTGGGGATGCTGTGAAAAAATTAGCTTACACTAAATCTGCAAAGACTTCAAAACCTGACTAAGATTTTAGGAAGATTGGTGTATTGTATGTTGTAAAATAAAGGGAGTATATGTTTCCTGAGGGACACACTGACCACCGCTTCCAGCAGCTCCCATGGACCTGGAGTGATGAACCATCGCCAATGGGAGCTGCAATTGGCCGGACCTGCGGACGGGACAGGTAAACAAACTGACCCGGCCAGCCAGGGGCTTTCCCTACACAAGCGGCGTCCCAAGTTTGGGAACTACTGGTTCACAGGATAGTCACTTGACCATTATAGATTGTATTTGTAAACTGAGGGCGGTAACTAACTGGTGTTTATGTAATGCTTTTTCATCTGTAGATCTCAAAGCACATTAAGGTGCTAGAGCAGACTTCCAGGGATCTTGGAATTTAGTGTTTTCAGACTTCTATCACTCTTAAAAATATAATACTTGGACTCATAGTTCTGACCTTTTATCATTATTTAGGCATGTTTACAAATAAAGAAAAAACCTAAAACACTTGTATTTTAAAGTGAAATGTCTCACTAGGACGGATTCTCCTTCAAAAATACCACTGCAGACTCCAACTGAGACATAGATAAATGCCATTACTCATTCTCATTCTCCCATCAGTCTGCCTAAGGATGATGCCTCCTCCATCTGTAGATTCCAAAGTAATCATGGTTTGTTGAGCATTTTGTCTTGCAGAGCCAGGTGCAAACCTTCAGCAATGTGCAAATTAATCTTGCTCACAATCACAACCAACATTTAACAGCACAAGCAAACACTGCCAAAAGGAGGTGCTGCAGAACAGCCCACCATATGATTGGTGAGGAAACTGAATAGAGGAAACTGTCAAGTTTAGCTTTAACAGAACAGTTATTTATGTGCTGGGAAAGGAGATGACAAATGTGTTTGGGTATTTTTTAGCCTTCTTGAGCTTTTTAGAAGGATGTTGTTGCCAGGTAGAGAGTGAGCAGCTTTGGAAGAAAGAGAAAGGGAGAGAAATGCTAGGTAGAGAGTGTGAAGGAAAGAAAGGGAGAGAGAGAGGACATGTCAAACCCAGGACCCCTACAAATTTTAGATCAAAAAATAAAGCTTATGGATGTGGGAAAAGAAATAGAGCAAGAAGAATGGCCCCTATTATGGGAGAACTAGAGGAGATGATTGCACATAGCAAGGACACAGTCAGAAAGAGATGGTTCGGGGAAGGAAGGAAGTATGATCAGGGTATAGAAAGTATAAAGTAATAGAGACAGATTGAGTCAGAGACAGTGATATGTAAAAAACGACAAAGAGTCCTGTGGCACCTTATAGACTAACAGACGTATTGGAGCATAAGCTTTTGTGGATGAATACCCACTTCGTCGGATGCATGGCAGTGATATGATATTCTAGAATCATACTGGCTCTAGAATAAAGGAAGAGGACAGCCTTGAGACCTTGAAGCAGCAAATCCTAAGGAAAGAATGGAGCAAGAGTGTGTTTTGCTCAGGGATAATATCTCAAAATATCCAGCTGAAGAAACATCAATATTTTGTATTCATTATCATCATTTAAGTCCTAATAGATCAGTTTAGGATGTGAAAAGTGCCCATGAGACTACAGACACCATCTTTGACTTACTGTGTTAGAGTATTCAGCTTTATATTAGAAAATAAAGCTCTTCCAAACAAATACAGGCATTCACTCATCAAAATAAACATACCCAGGGAAATGTTCAGAGTCATGCAAAGTGTGGACATGCAGGAACTTATAGCTTACATTACAATGCGAAAATGATGGCACTGGATTTGTTTTCAGGACTCAAATTGTATCCTAAAAGAAACATACATTTTGAGGGTCATATGAACTCAAAACTCACAGTGAAACTTGGGCACCCAAAATCATCGGCATATCCTAAAAAGAAATATTCCATTGTGAATACGAATCCTGAGTGGAATAAAAAACAGCTTTAAAAATGTTCTACCTTGGAAAGCCTTAAAAATAAGAGGAAACAGAGGAAAACTCCCTTTAGTCATTGAGAAATTGTTGAGATTTTCCTTACGGAATAAGAACAGATGAAGTGAGAGGCAGAAGGGAAATCCAACATAAACCCCAAACGTGACAAATAGAAGATAAAGTGATAAGTACAACTATCAGCACAAGCATTATAGTCAGTGCCACGATCATGCTGCGTCATATAATCCAAGTCCAGCCAGATAACCCAAACATTATGCTTCCCCGCCATGTCATGTAGGCCATACCACAGTTTTGGTCTATTGATCCTAGAGCTAGTGGTAGCTGAGCTCACAGAACTGCTGCAAGATTCTCACTTGCTTCATTAAGCTTTGGATCAGACTTTTACTTCCCCAAGTAGTCATACTGAGTTCAGTCCTGACTTGGTAGTGTTTTACAGACACTTTGCACAGCTCTGTATGGCAACAAAAGGTATATGGCAGTGGAGAATCAGGTCCAATGTATTTCTTAGCCAAGAGGTTATGCATTAAGATATAAGTTAAAACATCAAACAACCGACCAGCAAAAAAGCCCATAAAATGCAACACTTGAGGTACAATTTTACAACCTCTGGTATATGTGGGCACAAAATTGTGAATGCAGTTGTTTGTGCTCCAATACAGATACCAACTATTCAGCTACCAAACATAGGTCAGCATTGGAGCTAAAATTAATGGCCTAAAATTCAGTGGAAAAGATAGTATGATGTAAAGATGAAGTCACTAGAACATCTAAATTGCAGTGTTTTATTCCAAGATGTCAATATTTTTGTGGGGGAGAAAAAAATAGGGGTATTGTTATGCTGTCATAACCCAAATTAAAAACTCTTCCTACAGTGAAGTGATAATTTCTGTACCATTTAAAGTATAAAAAGAGGAGACACTGAAAGTGTGTGGATAAGGGGGACTGTTTAAAATCAATACATATTTCCTTCTAGACTACTAATGGTTTTAAGAAGTAAATTCTCTCTCTTCATTCCATTACTAACATAAACACAATCACATTGATGTTACAATCACAGAGTATAATGAAGAGCAAGGTGCTATCTGCATCGTATAGTGTGTTGAAGAGATCTGCACTGAGCCTGACCCAAATCCTCTTTGAATGAGTGGAAGGACTAATGTTGCCCTCAAGAGGAGGCGGGCTGAGCCATAAGATGTGGATGCTCTTATCTGGGATGGTGGAGAGAAGCTTCGTGTATGTCTCAGTACTCCCTATTGAATGAAACAGCACTGTAATCACTGTCAGTCAAATACACTTTGACTTTTAAATAGGATTCTCAGCTGTTTTGTTTCTAAGAGGGTCTGTTCCAATGAGATGGGGCTAGCTGCCATCTCCTAAATAAACATAATGCACTTTTGCCAATCCAGCAGCCTTACTCCAGGACAGCAAGATCTGAAAACCCTGCTACAGAGTAACTCTTATGGTCTCCTGTTTGCTGAACTGGATTGGAAGTGCCTGCTCACTCTCTTCTTTCTCCCTTCCTGCTGAGTATCTTCACAGCAACACTATGGGTTGAGATGACATTCAGAAAATCCAGTGAATCTCCTCTGCTTATAAATGCGAGGGCTGTGCAATCCCTTTTTCACTATTTCAGTTCACTAGGGCCCTTTCAGACCTTACTAGGGAGTTCAGTGCCTATGATTTCTGGTGCCCAAGTTTCACTGTGAGTTATGGGTTCACATGAACTTCAAAGTGTATGTTTTAACTTCATTTTATATTATTAAAACAAAATTGAGCAAAAACCATGCAAAACAGGTAAGCTTAGCCAAAAATGATACGTGCAGTGCTCTTCTCTTTGGGTCTTCTGTGAGGCTAACTATTGGCACAGGAGTTAACCCACATAGATTCAGATTGGGGCTGAGGTGAATTTCATCTGGTTCAGGGTTTCATAGCCAATTACAAAATTTTTTGTTCAGCATCAGTTACTTTGTCTCTGTTTTCATTCCCCTATCCTTCTTTCCTCCTTCTCTTTGTGGACCTGAATGCCAAATTAGCATATGGGGTTTGTTCAGGAGCTTCATCATCCCCTGCTGTTGTACAAACCTGTTCATTTTACTCAATGTTCTGTCCATTTTACACTCCTGTACTAGTCCTCTCAGTTAGGGTTTAGGTGATAATGTTACAATCTGCCTTGAGTAAAGGGGCTGCGCTGCAGTAGGATCACCAGAGAAGGAATTAAGACTCAGAGAGAGACACACAGCCTCTCCTGCTGCTCACTTTTTTCTGGATGAGCAGGAAATTAATCCACTCCTTTGTTGGAAAAGTCTACTCTTTGCTGTGCAGCCAGCCAGTTATTTTAGCCAATAAGAAGAGAGGACAGAGCCAGAGCTCCACACACTTCTTGACTTCTCTGGCTGTTCCACACCCACTTCCTCCAAGTAGAGTCTGTCAGGTGAATAGCCCCTGATGTTCTCAGTTCAACCAGAGTCACTACCTGAGCAGAGCAGTGCAGGGAAATAAGAGAGAACCCTACCATTATTATCCTAAGTACATCCTGTGACAATCTAGCCCTTAGTAAGAGGGCAGAGGGCAGGTCTGCCTGTCATTGAAGAATTCTATAGCAGAAACTTTTGGAGATGGGCAAAAAAGGGACTCATTTTTCATGACATTTTTCACAAAATATTGTCCTTTTTCCTGCCAAAAAAGATTGAAATTATCCAGTCAGCTCTAGCATCTTTTATTTTATCCATTAATTCCAAACTACGAAAATCAACTTTCACATGTCTCTAACCTATTGAATTTAATGGTATTTTCTGCTGTAAAGTCCTTATGGATTTTAGGATGAGTATTTTCCTTTCCTCACAAATAGTACAGGAGCTGATAAACATAATTTTATAAGGTCTTCCTCAGGTCTCCAAGGCCTTGCATTATCTCTTAAGCACCATTAAGGATAGACAACAAAGACATTTCCTATTCCCAAAGCTCAGATACTATCGTGATGAGGGACATATAAGCACATAAATGGAGACTGATATTTGTATGAAGGATAATAGAGAAGATTATCTTGGAAAATGGTTTCATTCATCAGCTGTATGCGAACACCATAATGCAGTATTAGCTGGCTCTCCTAAACTTACTGATTCAGCAGCAAGGGCAGAAAAAGTTGATTTTGATAAAATATGAGCTTAGCCAAATCTAATGGAAATTCCAATAACCTCCATGAGGCCTCTTTCGGTTTCAACAGGAGTGTCAGTATCTTCAGAAGCCGTAAGTCCCTAGAACCAGTACCACAATAGACGTTGTTTTCTGTTAAAAACTAGTTACATCAACTGGACTGGTTAAAAATGTTCAGTTGAAACTTCTGAACCCCATTTCTTAAAACAGTGCTTATAAAGCCTGTTTGAGGTTCTGTAAAATTCTGGTTAAGGCCTGTGGTCTCCTTTGGTTCCTGTTATTCATACTGGTCATGGTTGATGGCTTGCAGAGCAAACAGAATAGCTGGTGCTATTTCACGTCTGAGTTAACATTTCTATCTTGTTTGCTGAACAAAATGGGAGGGGTATTGGGAATAAGAGACAATTTGAATTTTGGAAACCTGTACCCCAGATGTTGACTTCCCAATGCTGATTATGCAGATACATTACCAATTCCAAGCAGGGATGAACCTATGTTTTGCAGGGCCCTATATGAGGCAAATGGGTCTCATCATCCCTTCGCGTTCAACACACCTATGAAACTCAGCCTGTCTCCTCCTTCCTGCTATAAACATTTCTTGTATGGTGATTCAACATCTCGTAGTGACCCCCAAATGGACAGGGAAGCTAGGAGATAGAGCTGGCACCACACCGCATTCTTGCAAAATTCATTTTTTGCTGTAATTTGCAGCAGTAGAGTAAGGCAGAAACACAGAGAGGGAATAAGGGATGATGCTTGTCCTGGCAGGTTGGATATGTGCATTGTAATACAGAATCTATGGAAGTGCAGGGTCCTGTATGGTCACATAGGTTGCATTGAGCTAAGACTGCCACTCTGTTCATGTTATTTGTTTTCTACAGATGAAGCTGTCAATATGACTAAATAGATTAGGATGCATAAAACAGTCACCCAAGCTTGTTCATGTTGATCTTTCTGTGGAAGACACTATCATAATAGACCTGAAGTTGAGATGATTGGCCGGATGTAGGAATAATACACTGGCTATTCATTTGCAGCTGGAGTCCATTACTTATAGCCTGTAAGTGAGGCAAAATCAGTCATGATGTTGAGTCAGCTGTTATAGCTGAGCAGGGTACATAAAAAACAAAGCGATAAAAACCCTACTGATAGCTCATGATACTACATGGAGGTATTTGTTTAGCAGGAGCCCAGGAATTTCCTGGCAGGGATGTGAAAATGCTTCTTTCTTACTGTTGCCAGTTTCTTTAGACAAGTTGACATTCCTATAAGGACAGAGGAAGCAATCTTCCTTCAACAAGCTGTCTGTCCAGCAGCATGTTTCTTTTTAGCCTCCAGTGGCACCATTCCATAAGAAGCATTTACCATTAATTCACACATGCTGCATACAGGAAAGTGAAGTAGGAGCCAAGAGAGTCAGCAGTTCATGTAAAGCACTGCAGTAAAGCGAAACAGATGAGTAAACAATTCACAATGACCACGGGCTTTAACTGCATAAACAACAGTAATGGTGTTATTAAATTGCTTCCCAAAGGGATGCCAATGAATCTTAAATCTTACATCTAGTTTTAGTATACAAATATCTCTATTCAAAAGAAAACCTTTGTGTTTGCTCAGCTTTGTGGGCCAGATTTTGGGGTCCTTATACCCCTTCAGAAGCACTTACTCCTTAAATAATCCTATTGGAGCCAATGGGACTGCTTGCATGAGCAAGTTCTCACAATCCTGAGCAAGGGTTCCAAGATCTGGTTCTTTTTTTCACCTCTATTGCTACTATTTATATGTATTGCTGTAGAATTAAGGATCCCCAGTCCTGGAGCAGGACTCGTGCTAGATGCTATACAGAGAACAAAAGGCCAGTTCCTGCCCCCAAAGAGTTTACAATTTAAGTAAATTATCACTGAAACTTTGTAATGTTATAATTCAGAAAGTCAATTTCTATTCCTTGTGATTTTTCTTCATTCTGGATCATTACTGAGTCTTTCCTTTATATTTATTTTTAGTTAAACACTGTACAACCAGTTTTCAAACTTGGGACCACCATTAGTACCACCAATTTTGCATTCGGATGTTCATACTGACAGTCTCTAAATTCACCTTTTGAGTTCCAGTGCTGACTTGAGTAACTGCAGGGAGCTCTAGTTCAACTAGTCAAGTCTGAAAACTGGGCTCTGCAAATGAATTTTAGCACTTCTAAAAGTGAGGGAAATCAGCACAGGCAGGAGATAGGCATAGATATGGGACAATTTGTTGTGAAGGCTTTTGTCTCAGCTCTGTTAATATACCGCCATCCGGATTGGAACTGGTCGATGATTATTAGATAAACAACATATTTTGCCTAATTTTGCATGCAGAGCTCACTAGGTACGCAAAATCCTGGATGCTTGTCTGAACCATATCCAATTACATGCATCTCTTAGAACTGAAAATTTAGGGTGAAAATTGCAGAAGGGTTCTATGTTTCATGTTTTCAGTGTATATCCAAAAAATGTCATGGGAACATACTTCAGCTATTTTTGGCTCTTCCAGTTTGCATCCCATCTGGAATTTGAAGTTGGAAAGGCTTGAGAAAATTAATTAAAAACAAAAATGAACTTAACTTTCTCAGAAATGGCTCTGTTTGGAGCGTTGGTTGAAATTCTGAGTCACGTATTCCTTTTTTAAAAAATCTAAACTTGTTCTTACAGGGAATCCTCTTATCACTCAGGGAAACACAAATCCTCTGATCAACTTGCATACATATGGACAAATGTGAACACACTACATAGAGGAATACAGGGTAGGGAGCCCTTTTCACCTACCTTACCTGGGAGCATGCTTATGTCTGTTGGATGGGTTGAAACTAGTGAGGTGTGCTGAGAGCTCCAGAGGGGAAATTCCTGCTTGTCATCGTTAGGGTGTTTTAGCATTACAATCTTGAGGAGTTGTGGTAACTAACACAATATTAATCATGACTTAACATTCAGCATAGACAGGTTTACATAATATCAACTGGATTTACCTTAGCTTAGCCAGCTGGCATGACATTAAACAGTGACAGTCCTTGTCTGCACTGAGTGTTTAACATAATATTACCATGACTCTCAAGAACATGTTTTAATATGAGTTAATTGTCTAGTGAAGTCTTATGTTGGGTGGGTGAAAAATAAAGGCATTACCCCTCTCCTTTGTGTGTACAAATACACCAAGGGAGACGTGTAGAACACTTTGCAAAGGTGTAACTTGAACTGTTTCCCAAGCAGGCTTCCCTCAGTGCCCAGATAGTATTATGCCTTTTGAAGAGTTAATGGTTCTACGTATCCATTCTCAGACACTGCATCTCCTTCCCATCTCCAGTACAGCTCAGGCTTTTAGAATCCATATTTGGATCCTTAATGTTTGTATCATTCATTAGCAGTGTCTTTCTCACTATCAAGTTCTCATCTCTTCTGCTCAACTCAATGAGATGTTGTCTTCACTGGGAACTGAGGGGCAGCCACAGGTGCCAATAAACCACTTGCTTCCATGCATAGTTGAAAGTTTGTTAGTTCTTTCTATTTTTATAACATGCCTGTTAATAGAGGTATTGGGTTTTTTAATGATAGAGATGGTGGGGAAAAAGTAACTGGGTCCTTGTATGTTAGTCAGTAATATCTTTGGTTTTCTCTGGATGGCAACTTAACACTGCTACTAAGTTGTTTTTCAGGAAAACATGATAAAAAGGACCCTGGCTGTAGAACAGTGGCAGAGGCAGCAGGAGTGGAAGATGGTCTAATAAATTACCTTTGGTTACTGCTACTGAACCTGCACAGGCAGTGGGAGTAAGAGCCATTGTAGTGTCCGAGACATTAACTTTCTTTTGTGATTTTACCTCTCTCATTATTCTTGATTACTAGTCTGGAACAAAGCTGTCTACTGCAGTGAGCTGAGAAATGGACTTCCAATGAGGGAGGCTTGGAAGGATTCAGTTTTTATCTTACAAGAATTTGAGTGGATAACAGCAGATTATATACCCAAGAAAATCCCCCCAGTTTTTACTAACTTTAATTTTTGCATAATTTTATGTGTATACTATATGATCACAAATAATTATTTATTCAAAATATAAAGGCTTCTGCTCTCATTTATATTGGTTTTTCACTTATTTAGTCAGGAAATACCAAAAATAGCATATGACCAGTTATGACACGTTATATGACAAATCAGCAATAGTTCAAACTAGCATTGTCAAGGTGCTCTAAACTCAGAGAGAGGAAAAATTGTTGGATGAGCTACAACCTAAGTAATCTGGAAAATAAGCATTTTTGCAGCCATCCGTATTATTGACTTCTAACAAACAGATATTTTCTGACTAGTACCACAACCCTCACCCTCAGCCCTCACAAACCAAGGAGTTTGTTCTTCGTGTCACAGTAAGACTTGTCCACTTAAAAACTGGTGTTGTGAGGCATCATTCATTAGCCTGTAAAGTGTTCTGAGATTCCTTCATGTAGGGCATAATAGAAGAGGAAAGCATTATTACATTAACTGTATCCTGCACCTCTTTAGTAGCATATGTTATATTTTATTTATTATATTAATCTAATAATTGTACACTCTGCTCAGTGGCAGCAGGGAACAATTTTAACGGACTGTATTTTCTTTTTAGATAAGTGGCATATATATAGCTGATATATATATATATATATCTCTAAATGAGGAAATTATGCCTTATTTAAAAGGAAATAAAGAAATATGGTATTTGCAATAAAGAATTCATCTCACCAGCAGAAATAGGTCAGTTCATATTAATTTATTAAACTTGATTTCATAAGGATAAAATATTGTTTCCCATTCAGAAGGAGAGATTACTGTATTTAATGTTTCACTCTTGTGTTTCCCTTCCTAGGCTACTGATCCTAAGAAGTATACTAAAAATGTGAGCAAAGCAAAATTATCTCATGTGTGGAACTGCAGAGTATATCTACCAATAAATGTAATATAACAGCATGTGCAGTATTTACCTACAGGGTAGCTATATTATAGGGAATTCTACTAAAAGCCTGCACATGCTGTGCCTGTTTCCATTTAACCTCCTATTCCTATTTTCTTTTTATTTCTAACACAATTAAAAGTAAAATCTAGACCCAATGGAACTATGCCGATTGATGTCAGCTGATCACCTGGTCTCTTAGAAACCAGATGGTCTTAAATTTATTTTTCATATGATTTTTCCATATTGAAATATTTAAGTTGATTTGGTTGTTAGTACCACCTATTGACATTGTGTGACTCTGACAAGTCAAGTCTGTTGCACTGCCGTGTATTTAATCAGTCTCTTCAATTATATCCACTCAGATACAGTGATGGAAAACCCACAGCATCTTAGCTAAGTAGGTTACCAAAAATGCTGTGTAATGACATGAAGCTGAGAAGCTAGCAATTGCACTTACAGAGTGAAGGAATTTAATTGGGCAAGAACAACCTTGGAGGCATGTGTGTTTATTATTTAGGACACATATACACCAGAGGCAAATCCAAATTTATTTCAAATGAGCAATCCCTCCGTGATGCACAGCATCCGCGTCAAGCTATCACTGCCTTCACACATTCCTTCTAATATTAATTTTTAAACAAGCAATTTAGGTTTGTTAAAGCCTGATTCAAATATATTACTCCCACAGCAAGAAGAACAGGAAGGAGCTGAGGAAGGAAGAAGTGGAGGGAGGAAAAAAGAGAGAGATAATCATGGCTAAAATAATTGTACAGTGAGTCAGTTGTTATGTTTGGACGCATGGAGTTTCCAGAAATAAAGCACGAGTAGGGAAGAAATTCAAAAATCAGTGCAATGCGGATCAGCGTACCATTTACCTAGCCTACTTCATGACTCCATAACTGCATAATAGCCTCAGTTTGAAGAGTACAGGTTATTAAAGTAGATTAACATCCTACTTCCATTGCAGAATTGTTTAATGTATCAAGTTTAGACGTGAAAGTTACTAGGTGCTGAAAATTCTAAATAGCATTTTAGGCAACTCACCAGAATATAGCACTTATTCCTATATAATTTTTAATATGCCCTTCTATTATACAGAAAAATCTTCTAAAATAGGACTTAATATACAGACTCAGAGTAGCTCAAAAGTAATTATGAATCTACATTTTCTTTAGCCATTAAGCCATTGTGTATAATCTTTTTGAACTAATGATTTCCCATCACAATTCATTTTAATTAGATCCATCTCCAACTGCAAACAATAAAATTACAGTGATTTTCTCTTGTGCTACTACAACAGTTTCCCAGACAATCAATCATTCATACCAATATTATGATTTTACTCCAAACAGGAAGGGGGGAAAAAGAAGAAGAAAAAGGAAAAAAAAGAACTGAGCTGTGTAGGGGAAGTTTTTATTTTATACACATAATGTGCCTCAAAAACTCATCAGTACTTACAAAGCTATATTCACAACTGTGCTAAGGAACGATTGTTTTTGTGATGTCTATAAGTTGTTTGCTTTGTGGAAAATGCTTCTGAACATGTGATCAAAGCATGGATTTGCTGTTTTTATCCTTAGAAAGAAAAACAGTCAAGAGACCTTTTTTTCTTTCTTTCTTTTTTACAAGTTTAAATTTCATACTTTATATGTTCAATATTATTTGTCCTACTATTTTAAATAGATGAGTAATGTTTTTCCCTTGAAGTCACTGTTCTCTCATATCAGAAACAGTCCTATATTTATATTTATTACAAAACCAATTATTGCATTCAGCATAGGTGCTTTTCTAATTAGTACTGCATGAGAAGCAACTGAGATGTTTATAAAATCTGGCAGCTCCTCCGTGCTCTGATTGTTTGTATATTAATCTCTTTTTCCCTTACCTGTCCTTCCTAAAGCTGTAGTAAACCATGCTTGCAGGGCAGATACATAGAAAGACAAACTTGAGCCCAAAGAGCATCTGCTCAATAGAGCACTCTTACTATCTGAGGATAAAAGCCCTTTTATGACTCGGCTACAATTCCCACCAGAAGAAGTCATCTTTTTACTTTGTTGGGGTGACTCAAGACAGCATTACAGCCATGAATAGGCAAGACTGATCAAGGAATAAGATGGCTGAATTATGGTCACTGAAATGTCAACACCCATGTGATTATTGAAACCTTTAACCTTCCCTAAAAGGAGAAAATCTTTATCAAAGAGTCTTTCAACTCTCCATATAGCCACAGTTAGCAACAAGCAAACTTGAGGCAGAAAATGGAAGTGTAAAGTTCTCAGTATCTTTATCAATGCAAACTTGAATAGAAAAGTACATCTTTCAAAGTACAGCAGTTCAAAATATCTATTTCCATAAGAACACAGGATTTTCCCCATCAGTTCAGACCTTTAGTCCACAAACTCTAAACTTCCACTGTAAAATCATAGTTACAAAGTTAGGAAGTCTTTTTGTTCTGAATGCTTTTATGCATTAACAATGAAACTCTGATAGCCCTTCAAACTCAGTTACAACAGCAGTATGCGGCTAATGCATCTTTTATAATTCAGCTTTCTTGGTTGTGTGCTCCCTCTCAGCATTTTGCATTGAGCTGTTTTCCAATAGTCATTGCAGACAACAAAATTACAGAATCATAGCATGCACTGATGCAACTATCGTGGTCACATTAGCCCAAAAGTTCTCACTGAGAGCTGTTGTTCCTGAAAGAATGACATTTATTTTTTTCCAACCAGCATGGCAGGGTGCATCACAAACTTTGCTGCTCCGTGTCCAAAAGTAATAGGCCTCAATTAATTGTATTTCCTGGATGCCCTGACTGTGTCCTGTTGGATTTCACAAATGTGTGTATTAGAAGTCCTTGTTCCCTAAGGGCTGAAGTCAATATAAGTTTTGTTATTGACTTCACTTGCCATGGGATCAGATTCGTGGTGATTATAACTACTTCAGACTATAGCACAGAATGGCTTGGTGGATGGTCTTTTCACACTGTTGTCATGAGGTGCTGCTCACCTGCCTCTGCTAAACAGTAATATCTCATTAGATTGTATGTGCTATTGTCGTATGTGAAGTTATGAAGTTCAGCTATATATATGTTACTGAAACATGTTGTGAGGTTGAAAACATCTACAAGCAGCCTGTCAGGTACAACAGAAAAAAGGCCAAACAATGATAATAGCTTATTGAGGAAATGCACACAGCTATTGCCCCAGGAACTGTGTACAATAGAACCATCTCAGAGATAGCATTACACAGTGAGAACTGTTTGATCCAGGTCACAGCAAAAGGGCTTTCCAGCAAGAGGGAAGAAGATATAAAAGGGGGAAATTGACATCATGATGGTTCCTCATTCTCTCTACAACAACACACCTGGAAATACCTGAGGACAAGGACTGTGTGAAGTGATGGTCCCAGGCTAGAGGGATTTTTAGTCTGTGTATGTAAATCTGGGAAAGCCAAGGCAGTTTGTACCTTAAGAATCTGCCAACCTGTTTATCACTCAGGGTGAGAATTTGCTAATTCATATCCTACCTATCTAGTGTTTTAAGTTCAGTTTGCAGTTTTATTTCCTATGGTAATTTGCTTTTATCTGTTTGCTATCACTTAAAATCTATCTTTTGTTGTTAATAAACTTGTTTTTGTTTTGTCTAAAACCAGTGTGTGGAAAATATAACTTGGGGCAGAAAGTTATTTCATATCTCTCTCCACATTGAGGAGGGGGGGGGAATTTTATGAGCTTATGCTGTTCAGTTCCCTTTGCAACGCAAGACAGTATACGTTTGGGATTACACTCCGGGGGGCGAGGGTGTATCTTAGCAGTGAGGAGGTGTCTTAACTGAGCCTTCCCATGCAGAGGCTCTCAGCATGTGTGTGTGAAGCTGAGCTGGGTATGTCCCTATCTGTGTGTATAGTATTAGGAGACAGAAAAAAATCAGGCAAAAACGTAAGCATGTGTAAATAGGTTCATCCATGCAGTTGAGTAAATACATTTATAATTATTCATTTGTCACACAATTAACCAATTTGGATGGCCAAAGGTGGGACATGCAGTGGTATATTTTTGTGCTTTCACCTCCACCTTTATTTTGTGAACAGATGACTCTCATCGAGAGTGGTACAAATTATTCACAGTAAACAAATGTTCCTGAACAGATTATAATTTCTACAGATGTGTTCATTATTCATAATTGATTGATTCATAGTTATATAACTAAATTTGAACTTGTGTACTATTCAGAAAATGGTTGCTAAGCAGATTCACTCATCTTGTTTGCTACTGTAGGATTGGTTGTGTAAATTATATGGTATTATTTCTATTCCCTAGTTGGGGGTTCTCAATTTTATAAATAGGAAAAGTCCTTTTTATATTCACAGATTACCCAGAACTATATAATTGTTGTGAAACAATAAATAAATAACAAGTATTTTGTGTGAATAATAATAAAAAAATCTTTACTGAAGAGTGGACCCAGTGTGGATCCACTCATAAGTATTATTGTATTAATGGCAGTTTTGCTTTCTGCAGATATTCTTATGAATAAAACTTTTTCACTTGAATATTCGCAAATCAATGAATAAAAGGATGGTCTTGCATGCCATCAACAAATAGGTTTTGTTATCAAAAGTATTCACTAGTATTGTTTATACTGTACCGGCTGTACCCTAAAGATTATTTTCATAGGCAGCAAGACAAGGAAGACTCCTGGGTGATTCTCTCTGTATCTTCTGGAGTACTGAGTTTATTTCTGGATGCCACATTTCAGGAAAGATGTGGAAAAATTGGAGCCAGTCCAGAGGAGAGCAACAAAAATGATTAAAGGTCTACAAAACATGAGCTATGAGGAAAGAGTGAAAAAAATGAGTTTGTTTAGTTTGGAGAAGAAAAAACTAACTATAGGGTGGATATAACAGTTTTCAAGTACATAAAAGGTTGTTACAAGGAGTTAGGGTGAAAAATTGTTTTTGTTAATCTCTGAGGGTAGGACAAAAAGCAATGGGCTTAAATTGCAGCAAAGGAGGTTTAGGTTGGGCATTAGGAAAAAATTCCTAACTGTCATGATAGTTAAGCACTGGAACAAATTGCCTAGGGAGGTTGTGGAATCTCCATCATTGGAGGGTTTTTTAAGAACAGGCTAGACAAACCCCTATCAGGAATGGTCTAGTTCAGTGTTTCCCAAACTTGTTCTGCCACTTGTGCATGGAAAGCCCCTGGTGGGCCTGGCCGATTTGTTTACCTGCCATGTCCACAGGTTCGGCCAATCGTGGCTCCCAGTGGCTGCAGTTCACTGCTCCAAGCCAATGAAAGCTGCTGGAAGCAGCGAACCGCAGTCACTGGAAGCCGCAATCGGCCAAACCTACGAATGAGGCAGGTAGACAAACCATCCCAGCCTGCCAGTCCCTTTCCCTGCACAAGCGGCGGAACAAGTTTGCGAACTATTTGTCTAGTTATTACTTAGTCCCGCCTTAAGTGCAGAGGACTGGACCAGATGACCTATTGAGGTCCCTTCCAGTCCTGCACTTCTATGATTCTTTAGGATAATTTAGCCAGAAATATTTAAACTGACATAAAACATAAGAGTTACTGTACCATTGGGGTGCTGAATATCAAGATTTGGAATTTCAGTCTGTCTTTTCTGCTTGCTGCTTTAAATGTTCCATTGTCCTACAGAGAAAATGTTCTTTTGGCTCTTGTGTCTGAAGTCATAATTTAGTATTGTTTTAAAAAAAAGCAAACAAAGGTTGTGAAATAAATCTCCCCCTAAAGCATTACGAAGGGACCAATAAAGATCCTAAAGATAATCTCAGACACACTGGTTGTCCACTGCCTTGCACCTGTGCAATGTGATGTTTAGGTGAGTGCTGCTCACTGCTAAAAAAGAATACAAGTATATAACACCTATTCACTAACTAAATTCTTCAGTTTTGGCTGTGGAACACTTGGTATTGCTCAGGAGGGATTACTTGTGTAAGTGGCTATAAAACCCCCTCCTCCCTACCACTCTTAATCCTGTGGCTGCTGTTCACTGGGATGGACCATCAGCTCAATTTAGAGCAACTTAAGGGTTGCACTAACTTGCATTGTCTGCCTGAGGCATTGCTAGGTACAGGGACATTTCAGGGCCCTATCCCTGTACTATGCTGGCTTCTGAACAATCTTAGGATTGTGCTATGTAGAGGAGAACCTCCTGCAGCCACTCAAACCAGTTTTACAGTAGCCTTGAAACAGAAGAGCAGTTAGAAATCTGGCCTAATTCAGGTGAGAATTGGGCTACATACGTCATCTTTGTACTTTCCTGATCCTGGGTTGGCTGTGCCACCCATGGTCATCTCCCATCATAAGTTAGAACAGACTAAGGCTGCTCTAATGTTCACTGGCTGTTAGTGGCGCAAAGAACTGTTATGGCAGTTGGGGATAGCCAGCACATAGCGAGGCATTGGACGTGCCCCTGTCCCCTAAATATGCCACTACTCAATTAACATTGTTGATCACTGCATGAAGCTGCTGTGCAATTGCAGTCTCATGTCTGCTGGAGGACATCAGTCTACTCCCTGGTAAATATGATTTAAAAGATTATCAAGCAGATACGAAATATTTCTGTGAATAATAAGGTATAGAATACACTATGTGATGCTTTGCTAAGTTTACATGAGCATCTCCATTTCCTACAGAGACATCTAAATATGACATACAAAGTATATGTGTCAATACCATAGTTCAGATTAAAGCAGAAACATGGGAGAAAACTGGTGCCTGTTAGGAGCTTTCTAGGATTTAGGAGGATTGACTGCCTGCCAACCGTTCACTTCATTACAATGGTGCATCAAGATCAAATATAAGAGCATGTAAATGTGTTCTGTTTAACAGAACAATGCCTCTGACCAAATTAACTTGTGCAAGCAAAGAAGGCTGCTAAGGGAAGAAAGGTTCGTTTCCTACCTGAGTGAAAAACATCAATACAGGTTGACCAAGATTTTGTGAGCATGGACTGAGGTTCATGGACTGCATGAAACCTCATGCCCAAGCTCAGTTCAATATGAATGTTTCATACAGCTGTGTGGTAATGGCCTATGGACATGTGAAATATTTGATTGTAAAGAATGTGAGCTAAATCACTGCTGTTCCAACAACACAGATCTCAGGAAGCGAAAACTTGATTCTCAATTACATTCTGCCCCTTTGCTCAACTTCACAGCACAGACAGCTCAATTTACCCATGGGTAAAACACAGTTACCTCTGCTGTCGTGCTATAGGTGGCAGCCATTCTGTACCAGCATCACAACAGCTTTTCAGTAGGGGAAAAAATAGTGCATCCAACTGAAACTACGGGGGAATATTTGCAGGCAGAATGCAATTATTTCCACTTAGGAATCTGATGCTGAAGAGCTGTCTCCTGCTGCACAGTGAAATCATTTGGCAAATGAATTAACTGCCTAAAAGCTTCCAAATGTTCCAGGTATATTCACATGGAATGCACTGGCTGCGTCTCTGACTGTCACTGTGCTACTGAGTGTCTAACAATCCATTCTTTTCAGTGGAGTATTCAGAGACAACAGCAATAGCCGCTTACCACCTTTAGAGTTAATATTTCTTATTTACATGAAAGAAATCCTGGATGTCATCAAAGGCTAGAGCCCATTTGCTCGGTCATCACTTGATTTTTTGGCTCCATGTGACTTTCCAAGTACATTAGAGATGGTTTGAAAAGTTCACTATTTATGGGAACAGGTTCACAACTCAGGATGACTCACTGCATTTAAAAGGAGATGATAGGTTGGCTCGTGATATTCTAGTCATCTTTTTTTCTTTTGTAGAGGGCAATAGTCTAGGGTCAGATTTCCAAATCTGGGCTTTCCCAATTGTGTGCTAATAGTTGTGTGTGTCTAACATGCTGGTTGTGTGTATGCACTTTAGGGAGTTGCATGTGCAGGCAGTCATTTAGACAGGGCTGTCAGGTCTTACACATCTTATGTGTCACTTATTGTGATATCCAGGTCCCATTGGTTGTTCACTAATCTGTGTCAGCAGCTCCTGTGAGGCCTGACACACTCACCACACCTAACACATTGTTGTCATAATCTGTATGTAAAAGGTGTCATGTAAGACATCATATCAAAACTCAACTCACTAGTCCTGAAAATCATGGAGTGTATGTATGGCATGGGTACAAAGAGTTATAATTATGTTCTTAAAATGTGTTGGGCAACAATACATAAGCCCAGTCTCACAGATAAAAGAATGTGAATTTGCATATCTGATCAGCCTAGTCCTCAGGCAGAGATAATGGAAGTACGCTTACACATAGGGTAACAAAGCTATCAAGATAACAAGCAGTGGGGAAGACAGCATGGTGTCTATACCCCAGCAGCAGAGAGAAACTTTGTCTGGGCTTACTTTTCAAACAATACATTTCAAAGGTTTGCTGAACTATAAAAAGAAGGGGAGAGACCCCCATAGTTATCCTTCACCTAAGGAGTCAAGGAAAACAAGTGCTTTGAGCTCTGTGTGTTGCGTCCTGGCTAAAGATTTAACCAGCCATGCTGGAAGAAAATCCATGGTGAGAAATACTTCTTTGAACAAAAGACTCTTGTTTGTTAAGTTGAATTTTAGT
This sequence comes from Chelonoidis abingdonii, assembly GCF_003597395.2. Lineage (NCBI taxonomy): Eukaryota > Metazoa > Chordata > Testudines > Testudinidae > Chelonoidis > Chelonoidis abingdonii. Next base: position 86,571,005 of record NC_133775.1, read on the forward strand.
CTTAGAAACGCATTTTTACTTTTTCTTTGTTTGTAACCATTTCTATCCTTATTGCTTATACTTGGTATCATTGAAACCTATGACCTTTTGTTAATAAACTTGTTTTACTTTTACCATAAACCAACATGGGGGGTTGACTGAAGTGAAGCATTTGTCAACCCCAGTTAATAAGCTGCTGTGTACCATCTCTTCAAAGGAGCAGCAAACATGCTAAGGCTTTCTAGATGCTACAGCAGGGGTCGGCAACCTCTGGCATGTGGCTCGCCAGGGTAAGCACGCTGGTGGGCCAGTTTGTTTATCTGCCGCATCAGCAGATTTGGTGGACCGTGGCTCCCACTGGCCGTGGCTCGCTGTCCCAGGCCAATGGGGGTGGCAGGAAGCCACGGCCAGCACATCCCTCAGCCCGCAGCGCTTCCCACCACCCCCATTGGCCTGGGACGGTGATTCACAGCCAGTGGGAGCTACGGTCTGCCGAACCTGCAGACGCAGCAGATAAACAAACTGGCCCAGCCTGCCAGGTGCTTACCCTGGCGAGCCGTGTGCCAGAGGTTGCCGACCCTTGTGCTGCAGGAAAAGGGTCTAGCATGTCAGAGAAAGAGGTTTCTGGGAGAGAAAACAGGGCTGGAAGAGCTGTTGACGTTCCCCTGCAAAGAATAACTGGGCAGTGGAAGCCGGTGTATGAACCTGTATGCTGGCTGTTGATGTCAGAGCTGTGAGCCACAACAGCATAGCAGTTAAAGCAACCAGAGCTGCAAGGCAGGTGTTGACTGAACCGCTTACTGGCCTGGGTGAACCTAGAGCATCATCTGCATTATCTACGTAATCAGGGCCGGCTTTAGGAAGTGTGGGGCCCAATTCGAACATTTTCCGCGGGGCCCTGGCAGGGATGACTAAAAAAAAAAAAGTGTAAAAAAAGAGCCTTTTATTTCTTCCATGTATTATTTCCGTAGCTATTGTGGCAAATTGCCAGTACTGTTCTCGGGGTCTCGCGCTTTCTCTTCTCTGGGGTAGGTTCAGGGCGATATTGCTTGCCTCTGAACCAGTTCTTAATCACTCCCCTAGTGTCCTTGGAGGAGGGGAGTGGAGAGGGAGCGGACCTGGGCCGCCTCTACTCAGGTCCCAACCCAGGGGCACCTGGGGTTGTGGTGAACCACTTGATAGCGGTTTCTTCCCCTGGGTTACTTCCCTCTCATACCCGTCAGCTTGTGAAGGGCTTTCCGCCTCTCTTCTATACACGCCTGGTGCCCCTTCCTAGGGTTTCTGTTGGGCTTCCCAATCCACCGCAGCACTCCTCCAAACCTTCTATTTCTCACTGGACAAACTCTTCTCTTCTGCCAATCTGCACTCTGCTCCAATCCAACCTTTCTCCTTCAACTACCACACCCTGTCTGACTGAAGCAGGGTTTATATCCACCAGTGACTGGAGTCAGTGCTCTACTGGAGTCAGGTGCTCTAAGTGAGTCAGGTGCTCTAAGTGGAGTCAGGTGCTCTAATTGGCCACAGCTGTTCTAGTTAATCTAAAGCAAACCTTCCTCCCTTGGCAGGGAATAAGGCCCCCTGCTAACACTCTCATGCTGCCCTCTGGCCATGCTGTATCACACTATATAAATAATACAATTATATATTATGTACATTGCATCATATATGCTGTTAATTGCTTATTAATGACTGCCATTTCACATGTGTGGGTCCCTGCCACTCCCTGCAGGAGTGCACATGTGTGGGTCCCAGCTGCTCCCTGCTCCCGTCATTGAAGCAGGTGTGCAGGACTACTTCCCTGGGAGCTGCAGGGCAGCAGTGGACATGGGGCTGGTTGGAAGCAGGGCAGGGGCTGACTGGAGGTAGGGTCTAGCTGCAGGCAGGGCAAGGGGTGCAGGGCTGGCTGGAAACGGGGGTGTGGGGTGGGCTGGCTTCTGGCAGGGCCGCAGGGGGATGCAGCAGGGGTTGAGAGGCTGGAGACGGAGGAGTGCAGAACTGGCTGGCTTCAGGCAGGAGAGTGCAGCAGGGATTGGCTGGAGACAGGGCAGGGGGTGCGGGGCTGGGTGTGGCCAGGGCAGGCAGGGTGTGCAGGGCTGGTGCGGGCAGGGCTGTGGGGGGGGCTGGCTGGCTTTGAGCAGGGCCACAGAGGTGTGTGGCAGGGGTTGGCTGGAGATAGGGCAGGGGGGTTGGCAGGGGCTGCCTGTGGGCACGGGGTGCAGAGCTGGCTGCAGGCAGGGGGGGCAGGGCTGGTGCGGGCAGGGCAGGGGGTGCAGCAGGAGCCCCGCCCTTTAAATAGCCCCCAAGGCTCCCACTATCCCAGGGCTCTGGGGGTTATTTAAAGGGCCTGGGGCTCCCCTGCTTGTACCCCCACCCCCAGACCTTTTAAATAGCTGCAGGAGCGCTGGAGAATACATGAGGGGGGGGGGGCTCCAGTGGCTATTTAAAGGACGGGGTGGCAGAGGCAGCTGGAGCCCTGGCCCTTTAAATAGCCCCCGGAGCCCCCCGATATCCCAGGGCTTTGGGGGCTATTTAAAGGGCCCAAAGCTCCAGCCGGGAGAGCAAGGCTGCAGGGTAGGGCTTGCGCTCCGGCCAGGGCTCCAGCCGGGAGAGCGGGGTGGTTTGCCCCGCTCCAGCCGAGGCTCCGTCCGGGAGAGCGGGGTTGCGGGGCAGCTTGCCGCGCTCCAGCCGGGGCTCCAGCCAGGAGAACGGGGCGGCGGGGCTTGCCGCGCTCTGGCCAGGGCTCCAGCCGGGGCGGCGGGGCTCCAGCCGGGGCGGCGGGGCGGCTTGTTCCGCTCCAGCCAAGGCTCCAGCGGGGAGAGCGGGGCTGCGGGGCTTGCCGCTCTCCTGCTGGGGCTCCAGCTGGGAGATCCGGGCTGTGGGGCAGCCCCGCTCCCACGGGCGCTTTGGTCAGGGGAGTGGGGCCATGGAAGACCCTGGTGCAGACCGCAGCCAGGGTAGGTAAAAAAAATTTAAAAGGCGCTTAAGACGCCGGGCCCTCTTAGGCACAGGGCCCGATTCTGGGGAATCGGTTGAATCGGCCTAAAGCCGGCCCTGTACGTAATGAATTCATCTGCAGTGTTGTGATTCATCACAGCCCAGCTAAGAGCTTGCACATTCAGCTGGGTTTGACAGGAAGAGAAGTATCTTCTCTGGGTCACAGGGAGCTGCTGTGGCACCAAGTTTTAGGGAATCTTTCTGCTTCTGCTTAGTCTGCTCCTACTGATGGAGCCAGGACAGCATGGAGTGCTGGGAAGTAGGAGACATTCATGGTTCTGGCTAAGAGGCAGGGTTGGACAGAGTAGGAAATGTGCTAAAATGAAAGAAAAGCAGATTTGGGGAAGCTGCTCCAGACTCCCACTGCCGTAGAACAACTCCCTTGGTGTCTTCTACAGACTGTGCTAGTTCTTCTTGCCACCCAGAAACTTTCTAGGCTCTCTCCCCTCCACATCCAATTAACAGATTTTCCTCCCGTCCCTCCCACCCAGTATCTTTCCCTCCAGGCCAGAACCTGATCCCTATTGGCTCTTCCAACACACCAAGTTGCCCCCAGTTGCCACTGCTCTAGGGGACCATGAAGTAGTAATCAGTAACTGTTTATCATTACAGAGAAATGTCAACATGGCGCTACACAAAATTTGGCAGTTATGGTAAAGCCTTGTCAACTTTAGGGAGTTTTTTTCAAAAAATTCCCAATTATTGTGCCACTGATCCTTACCATGGGTCCACCACTAGGACTGCCACTAGTGCAGGTGGATAGAGTTCTAGGGACCAGACAGGCCATGCATGTGTCCAAATGCCTTACTTGTGCACACACATTGGGGATTTCTTCATATAAGTTATCTATATGCAAATGTATCCATGAATGCTCGAGAGTCTGACTTTTAAACTCAGATGAGGAATAAGCAGCATGAAATAAACACATAGGGAACAAAGGCATTGAATTTTGGACCCTGGATAGAACAGCAGGAAGTATAGATTGGTTGCATTGTGTAAATGTGAACCGTGGCTACTAATGGAATGCATTGAAGAGTAAGGACACTGAGTAGAAATGAATCTTATGCACCTTGTTGTAACTGCAATTCTCAGCCTGATCATAAGGCACTTAGCTATATGCTATTATCTTTGGCCTGTCTGGCCTCCAGTAGCTCTCATACTGATGTAGGAGCAGGATTCCCCATGCTAATTTTGTTTATACGTGCAACCCTGCACACCTGCACCGGGTTGAATCAAGGCTAGACTCAGTTTTCATGCAAATAGCTCTAGCAATAAAATAGTGAGAAAAGAAAATAGAGAGAACATATGATAAACACTACAGGGAGGAGATGCCTATGAACGCAATGTTTTTCCAAGTTGTCTGTGCAGCCCCAGCAGGCCTTTAAGAGAAGCTTGGCAGGACTAAGTTGCTTTGGAAAGTATTTCTTGTCACTGATCTAGCGTTGACTAAAGTAGGTATTTACTGACTTCAAATGCACAATTAATATTGATTAGTTTATTTGTTTAAGTAAATGAAAAAGGGCAATGTGCACCAGCATACTAATAACAAATATGAGCTTTAAATTATATTGGTTCTCTCAGAGCACTATCGTGGTTTCTCAGACCAGATTAAGGGTCCCACAGGAAGAGCTTTTCATTTTGTCAGAATGCATCATTTCTTTCAATGAACACTCTCTTAACATTGCAAGGAACATCATCAAATGCTCTTGATTCGCAAATGCAGGAAGCAGTGGAACAATGGAACTGAAGCTTGCAGCGTGTTCAGATTGTATTACTTTCCTTTTCCAGCCAAATATTCTCCATTAGAGAATGGAAAAAAGAACAAGGAAAGGGAAACAGCAAATAAAAGAAACACAAGTCACGTCTGGGTGAAGTCAATGTGAGATTTGCTGCAGACTTTAATAGGAGCAAGACCAGACCCTAGAACCATCCGCTTATTCATTGCTGTCTTTTGTGGATGTGCCTGTTTTAGGGGCATGACTGAGGAGAGATGCTATGCTGATTGTATATTTTTGCTCTGGGGGTGAGTGACTCAACCATGCCTTACACAATGCAAGTTATTAGTAGCTGTGTTCCACCACTCTCCCCTTGCCCTCCTTTGCACCTTTCATCTGCCAGAAATGGTGAAAGGTCAAACATTTCCTTAATGAGATGACAAAATATTTTCTACAGCAAGGATGGCAGAAGGTGCTTTGAGACAAATGTGACCACAGACTAAGAAGCTTCAATCCTTTTCTTCCTACCCAGAAGACTAAATATGTCATCAGTGGTTAATATCCACTTTCTCAGGAACTAGGAACCCGACATATCCTGAACCGCATTGTTTTCACTGCGTATTATGTACAAGCAGGCAGTTTTCAGCACTAGCATACCTCCTTTTGGATTATGCTGGCAATGTGACCCTTTTATTAATAATTATTATCATTAATTATTGTCACAAACCCACAGATCTCTTTGAACTTGTGGAATAAAATTTGGTATCATCAAAAGAAACCTCTTTCATTTCAGCTTTCCTTTTGAAAGTAAGAATCAATGACAAAATAAATGTAAATGAAAGAATATTAGTATGCAATACCCTTTTGGACCCTTAATAGCTTCCACCAGTCTCCAAATGGCTAATCCTTTCCACCACCAATGCTAGAGTGTATGTGTTTCTGACCTGATTTATTAAGTGACATGCACTTTCCTGCCTAGTTAATGGAATAGTATTAAAAATGGTGACCTTACTTTATCATTTTAAAGTCTATTACACATACTGAAGGAGGGTAACACAGATGGAAATATAGAGCAGAACTACCTGAGACACATCATATCTAGTTCATGGTAGCTTTTAATAATTCAGAGCTAGCCCTGAGTAAGGGGTAGCGTGCAGCTATGTTGCTGCAACAAGGGACTTGTAACTTTGGGTCACAATTCTCTCCCTGGCTACCCCCTTGCTTTGGGGGAGAGGGGAGGGACAGGTATCATGTCGTATGGTCCAATAGTAGCTTATTACCCTCTGCACAACTGCTCAGCTACACAGCTCAGTGTCCTTAGGGATCCAGTCAAGGCTCCACTTATTCTCTGCTACACACTCCCCGTCCACCTCCATTGGAGAGGAGACTGTGGCCTCTGAGAGGCTGCTTTCTCCTTCCTGTGCTGCTGAATGTGCAGGGCAAGCTTGTGCAAGAGACAGCATTTCATTTTGCAGGATACATGGAGATCTGGTGACTCATAAGGAGTTAAAATCAATTTGTTCTATTAATTGCCAGTGCTGAGCTCCATATATAACATAAAACAAAGAATCTGAATGAAAACAGATTAGAAAAAAACAGCTTATCTTACCTGAGGTTGTCTTCACTACCTCAGTAGAATTTCTCAGTCCAATAAAAGAAAACTGGTAGAGCCTCCAAGATCTGGTGTCTCCCACTTCCACCGAACTGCGTTTCCACTGATAAATAATTTCTTCCCTGGGGTAGCCATCTTCAAGAAAATTACAAATACAGCTTCATACTCTTTTTTTAAAAAATTTTAATTAAAAAATTTACATTGTGGGAAACATGTTCATTTTCTATTTATCCAGAAAAAATATGGAGCAACATAGTCATGGGCGCGGGGGTATGTTAGTTACCTTTCAATTAATTTAATATTTTATTTATTTTCCAAAAGCGCATTTTTGGATGCGTTCTCTTTTTGCCTCACCCCACCTCACCGACTTGACATTTAGGGCACAATCTGACCCTTCTGAAGTCATTGTCAAATCTCTCATTTCACCTTATAGCTTGATTTCAGAGATGTCAACCCACATGCCAACAGTAGTCAATGGAGTGACAGACATATGCAACAAGTGTGACAAAGATCCAGATCACAACATTTATTAATAAAAGCTAACTCTCATGGCAAGCATAATTAAGCATTATGAATATCTGTGTATTCTCATCTAAGCTATGTGTCTCAAAGCACATACCATTCTCAAGTATAATTATTTATTATACTATATCTGTGAACATATACAATGTGTACACTTTTACAGAATAAGTTCCAGATCCTCCCTGATCCAAATTCAATTGAAGACAACAGATTGTGCTGATTTACCCTAGCTAAGAATCTGGCCCTAAGTATGTCAATGAAATGAAGGTGGAACAGGAAATTTAGCACACTACTTACAGCTTGAAAACTCCAGTGGACAGGAATGTTCATCCATTGGGAAGTTGTGCAACTGCAACTGGCACTCAGCATCTATTGTCAACCTAAAGAGAAGAGATGACAAAGATTTAGTATCAGAATATACAGTGCATGCCATTGTAATTTCTATTGAAAACTAGTACGGCACACAAACCAAGATTCTTATCAACATGCCCCCAGCATACAAAATATACAAAACACAAAATACTATACACACATAAGCACTGTATACAATGGATATAATTAAGAAATGATAATGGGTTTGAAATGGGAGCAGGGTTGGGCACCTAGTAATTCTTTGCTCACATTACTGCCTTTTTCTTCCTTTCTCATTTCATCCCTCATCAATCCAACTTCAGGATCACCTGATATACAGCAAGAAGGCAAAGCAATCTACTCATCAGATAATGATATTCTGATCTCTAAATACAATTTTTTCACTGATGTCCTTGTTTAAAACTGTTTGAATTTACCACATGCTCCATAAATTCAGTGACAGTTTGGGTTTGTTTTCTGTTGTGGGGATGTTTTAATATCACTCACTAGCATGAGTCCAGTTGGATCTTTCAGGCTTGCAAAAAAGCTTAAATCTGTGTTAGTAATTCTACCTTGAGGGGCAAGGTTGGCTAGAACATAGTTATACAAATGCCAAGATTCTCACTATTTTCATTAGAAAATCACTTAAGATTTGTTAGGGAATTTAGTACTCATGAAAGTGAGTGACCAACAGCAGTGGCTACAGCCAGGCATAATTCCGGCATGCACAGTATAAGCTTCAACACATAAGTCTTTGTTCAATATACCATATTTCATCACTTCCAATACTCTTGTAATATGGGATCTTGATTCAAGCCAAGATTTATTATCAGAATTTGAATGTTACTGGCACTAATCATGATATTTAATAGAACTACTGATTACATGTTAATGTCAGATCACTAAAGACAGAAACTGAGTGTTTTGAGGAGAAAAGTAGTGAGGTCTTAAGAGAGAAGAGAGCATGACTTGAGATATTAAGACCTATTTAACATGTCAAAAGCAGACGTTGGATGTGATTTATCAGACTGACTTTGATTCACTCTGGATTTAAATTCCAATCATTTTCCTATCTTTTCCTCAAAACGTGATGCATACTGAATGTAAAATAACTGCAAAATAAAACCCTTGTAATTCAGACATTTCTTCCAACTTCAAAAAAAAAAATTCTTAACCAATGTAGAATGAAGAAATTTTTTACTAACCTCTAAGAAACCAAAAGAGAAATACATGAACTGATAGATACATACAGTGTCCTAATAAAACTTTGATGAATATGAACTCAATAGGCTTTGGATCAGACCTTAAATGACTAATATTACCTCACCCATTTGTCTTTATTTCCACCAGGATTTTCACAAATTAAACATTTTTCACCTGGGAGCTTTATCCAGCTCCACTGAAGTCAAAAGGAGCATGAAATGGACTTGAATGAGAACAGGAAACTCTGATGCAAATTGGGTCATAAATACTGATTAATTCAATCAATGATTTTAAAATCCTCTAATTTAATAGCTAAAAGAGAAAATGATAAGAGAGGCAAAAAAAAAAACCTGGTAAGTGATAAATTGTAAACACAAATCAGGGACAAGATTGTGATATCCTTATACTGAATAGTTCCTTACGCCTCATGTAGTTCTATTTACTTTAGTGAGATTCCTTGAGGAATAGGATAGTAAAATCTGGATGGAAATGAGACCCTTAAACTATGGCAATATCCAGCCTTCTAAATAGACAAAGTACAAATGATCTAAGCATTTCACATTTACCAGGACATTTAAAAAATACAATCAGACTAGTTATGTTCTAAGTTATGCATTCCAGTTATGTTTAAACCTCTCCTATGATTAGAAATTAATTTATAAGGTATTTCCTATTCACGTTGCAATGGCAGAAAATGTACTACTTTGGCTTTTCCTTGAGGAACCAAATTTAAACTCAGGTGTAAATACCTTAGTGTATATAGCACCCTGCCATCATTCCAGATCCTGAGCATCCTATTGGGTGTTGTTATCCAATGAGCATCAGCCTTCTTGGAGTTTCGGAAAAATGTATCTGGTATCCAGATCTTCCCAACCATATTACTGTTCAGTCGGAGCACTTTTATTGTGCTGTTGAATTTCAGACGTCTGTCATACCAGGTTTGGGCGAAAAATATATCGATTGTGTATTCCTGTTCATTAACCAGAAATAGTAGTGAAAACATTGTGCATGGCAGTATCAGAGGTGCATTTTTAAAAGCATTTCTCTGAAAAACCTGAAAAAGTATTTTCAGTCACTACAAGAGGGATTGATGCTAAAGATGGTTGAAAAACTTATTTGATAAATGCCATGATTTTTATTTTCAAAAATAAGGTTTGATGCTCCCTCCCCCCCATTATTCACCCAGTTATAACTGATAGCTGCTGGTTGTATCTTTTTTCAAGTCAGTGTGTCCCTTCCACCGTCCAACCAGTCTTAGTTCAGAGAGGTGTGTTTGATCAGTTAGGTAGGGGATACACAATCCCTAGGGTCCTGTGAGGAGGCTTGGAAGGAAGGGGAAGGCTTAGCTGAGCTGGAACCTCCCCTTTCTCTTTCCCTGCCCTGGCACCCAGAATGCACATGGAGGTCATGCCTGATCAGGGAGTGGGGTCAGTGGAAGGGAGAGAATTCTCTGCCTCTTTATGTCCTCCCATTGGCTAGTCTGTGGTAAGGAAGGAAGACTTGATTGTCCCTTATGCTTGTCCCCTTGCTGCAGCCATTCTGCAGATCTTAAGAGGCGTAGTTTGAACTGTGTTTCCAAGAGGCTGTGGGTCTGGCCAGTCACTAGTTTCGGGCATGAGGAAAATATTTGTTTCATATGGGAAGATTGGCAAGGTGTCTGATCAGGGTTTTTTTCTCCTTCCTTGCAGCATCCTGGAGGTCCAATTCTAGGTTAGTTAAGAGAGAAATTTAAAAGCTTTATGTTAATAAGAGACATTTGTAATTTTGTTGCAATTTGCCGTCACTGAGAAGATCAAAGGGGCCAACTACGAACGGTAAACATGAGAGACCCAGTAGAAAGCTGGTGGATCCTATCAGTGTGCAGACCTTAAGTCTTACCTATCTAACCTTTCATGTACAGCTTCATTCCACCTCATGGAGAGGGGGGGAGAGGATTCAGAGGTGTACTGAATCCTAGGGATCAGGCAGAAGGGGGCCACCCCTAACTATGGGATATTTGACATCAGGGCATTTAAAACCACACTGGATCAAAGTAAATGTCAGGTATTTCCTGTGGAAGGTCTATCACCCTCCAAAAATTAAAAGTTAATTAAATTGCAGATCCATCCCTCCATCTCTGCTTAATTCTACTGTATGTCATGATCAATATCTGTATTTCTATATCAAACGTTGCCTCTAACACAAGTGTTATGACGTACGTATTACACAGGCTGTTTCTGGCTGTGAGATGATGACACGAATACTAAAGAGTTGGCCCCTCCTCACCCAAATTATCAACATGTTCTGGACTGGATCTTGCAAGCTCTTGCATGATTAAATAAGGGACGACAACATGGTTGCACAATTGTGAGCTAGAAACCATGTAATAATGTTAAACACACTCACACCTTTTTCTGATATAAAGAAAACCTCTGTTTCCACTTCCCCTTACAACCATGCCCTACTCTTCTCCATGAGATTGATATAATTAGACTTCTAAAATAAAATACATTCAGTGCAAGTGTCAAAAATAATGGAAACATAATTGCACTGCAACTATAAAGGAATTATTGCATGCATCAAACTGAATATACCAATCATTAAAAGTGTAGCGAAGTGTTAAAAACAGTTACCTACCATATTGATAGCATTCACTGGACCGATGCTATTTACATACATGTCAGTGTGAATTACTGTTGGTTTCACTGCAAGTAAAACAATAAGAATTGCTAATACAAATGATGGTTAAAATCCACAACATAAAAACCACACATAGGGTTATTATTTTGGAGTGTCTATTTTGTGTGTGGTTGGGAAGTGGGAAGTAGGAATGTGTGTGTGTGTGTGTGTAAGAGAGAAACACAGATTTCCAAACAGCAAATATAGTACAAAATAAATTTTACAGCAATAATTCTAGTTCCTCAATAGACACTTCAGAGCCGGATTCTGATTGCACTTATAGTGGTGTAAATGAGGAATAATTATTGGACTCAAAGGCAATACACTGGTGTGAGTGAGATCAGAATGATGCTATGCCCATGTGATGTTGTCTGTGTAGGGGACTTTGTTTCTCAAAAACATATTTTATCAAATGCTACTTCTTGAGAAAACAAACACTTTTTCACAGTCCTCTTACACAGTGTTTCATCACTCATTTCACATGATGGGACTCAATGCAATGTGACTGGCATAGCCTGAAGTGATGTCTGCAGATAAACAATCACTTCATGAGCCCAAAACAACATTTGGGGCTTGCAAAACAGGAACAGAAAACAATTGTTAGACTAATTTAGTTTGAAATATTGTTTCCCCACTTTGACCATATTAATTCCAGACACTCTTAACTAAAACAAAATCAATCTTCCCAGATTATTTTTATGGATGCTCCACTACTTTTATTCCCTAAATACTGGGATTGGGAGAACAAGCCATACAACATTTCTGGTTATATGTGTTTCATTGGGAATTCCTTTGCTATTTTTACAATGTGTAAGTAAATATTATCATTGGATGTTATCCACATAAACACTCAAGTTAACTTTCTTTGTGGAGTAGGTAAAAATTGTTATCCTTGGTTTTGAACTTCTTCACAAACTTGCTTGAGCTAACCTATTTCATGGAGCTTGCTGCCCTCTACTTCCCTTTGTTTCTCTAGTCCATGACTTCTTTGCTCCTTTCCACAATCTCATTATTATTATTATATGAGACCCTTCACTTCTGTAGCTTTTTATGATATGGGACAGGCTTCATATGTTGCTTCACTTCTTTAACTAGTCCATTGCTTTTCTAAGCTCATATGAAAACCCTTAGGAGTGAGAGCCTCAGCTGATGAAAATGGATATTAAACCATAGTGTCTCCCTTTTTCTATACTCCTTTCTATCCTCTCCATCTACTGCTATGTATTATTTGTAACTCTGTGACTGTATAATTTAACTGTTTAGACCACTTAGTGATTCTCACCAACATTTACAATTCTGAATGCTTAAAGTTAAACGCCTAACTTCATGTTTAGGCACAAAATAGAAGTGGCCTGATTTTCAAAGTAGTTGAATTTCTGCAGCTTCAGCAATTTCAACAGAATTTGTGGGTGCTCAGAACTATTGCAAATCAGGCCACTTAGGTGTCTTGAGATGGATTTATCAGTCTATCCTTATACACCCTTATACACAAGTCTGACTTACACATAGTGGCCAGAGAGTTCATGATAGATATTTTAAAAAATGAAGTTATATTGTGTTATATTATGTTTTCATACCTTCTTTGTGTGGGTTATGCTTCCAATACATATATTGGAATGTGAGAATTCTCTTCCTTCAGCCCCCATTTCAATTAAAAATAGGTTAGAAAACACACCTCCTATGTCAGGTCTCAGTTTGTTGTCATATCCCTCCAGCAAGCCATTTAAAATCAGGGTAACATCACTCTCATGGACTTTGGGAGTCAAAACCCATGTTTTGTTGGATGTATAATCTTCATAGTCATCATCCCCCTTTTGGCTAGAACTGTGAAGGAAAGAAAATTGAAGAACAAGAAAGTCTTGACAAATCTGAATGTTGGAATTACATCCATACACAGACCCTTTGGAAAACGTGCTAAATGAATAATCCTGTTCTAATAGCACTGCAGTACTTCACAGGGCATTACACAGTGTTGCCCATTTGACAACAGAAATATTGTAGACAGGATGTCACTTATTACCTAAGGTTAAAGCTCACTTTAGTGAACTTTCCTTTGGTATAACAGAGATCATTTCCTGTGTATTCTATGGTACATCAATGTTTCTGTCCTTTGAGACATCTGTTTCTTCTCCTCTTGACTCAGCTGGGACCTATTATAAAAAATCTCTCGTTGTCACTTAGTTTATGCAAAACTCCAGTAGAATATTACTTTATATGGACACCATGTACTTGCATTATTTCCCTTTGACATGATAACTTGACATATCCCATTAATGACAGGACCAATAATTAGATGAATTCAGACAAACTGTCATGTAGCCTCACTGCTCTATGACGAGCCTGAGTTTGTTGCACAACTGGAAAGTTCAACACAAATAGTTTTGGACTTGGTTTTCACTTTCACTTTTGCTCACCAGAGGCCAACCAAAAATAAAATAGCCGATTTGCAATTTTTTTTTCTGTCATCAGACTAGGACTCACAGGAAATCCAGTAATCCAACTCTCATACTATAGAAAGGGCAAGTCAGATGCTGAGAATTGTAAATTACAGCTTGCGTTTTCTTCAAAATGCCTGGTTCTAATACCAGGGAAAGTGATATTTCTCTGGCACAGTGTTAGCAGATACTGTGCAAGCTCTTTCACACAGCTCTGCCGATGCTCCTCTATCCTGAGCTGCTGCAAGATTCTTCCTATTCCAGCCTTCAGATCGTTCTTGATTTGAGACTGTTATTGGTGCTGAAAACATGCTAAATTATATGGGGAGTTCACAAATAGGAACTAAAAGGAGGTCGTCACACTCATCTTTGCTTGAGAACACAGTCTCACATCCATAATGTGCAAATTATAGCCACACCTGTAAGAAGCACTAGTGGGGGAGGTGTACAGGAACTCTATCTGCTGGATCATCAGCTGTGCTGAACTCATGCTTGAAAGGAGGCAACCTTAGTGCAAAAAAGTGCAGCCATGGGATCCTCAGCGACCACTGTACTTGCCCAGTACTGCAGTGAGCTAAGAGCCCAAACTTTCATCCTTAGATCACCATCTCTTTGCCTCTGGCCCATTCTGGAAAACCCTTCTGTAGAGGGAAGAAAGGCTGGGTGGCACAAAGCCAACTATGCTTACTCTATGCCACCATGGGATTCCAGCAGCACAGATGAGATTTAACGAGGGCTGAAGATCTGGATCAGTTTCTGATCTTCCCATTACAATATCATGGGAAGAAGCCTTAATGAAGCAGCTTGCTTTCCCTGGCCGTGATCATGCAAGGTTCTTAATGTCTCTGAAAGGAGCCGAATGCCCTGCCCTTGAAGTCCATGGGATTTAAAAGCATTTGGCATCTCTCAGGAAGCAATGCAGGACTGGACTCCAGAGTGGAAGACAGGGCTATCTGGTGATGCCATCAGAACCACATTCCAGAGGAGATAAGGCTGGGACAAGGTCAGCACTGCCTTCCCTGTACACAGCTAGCACTTAGAAGCTGATACTGGAGGTAGTGCATGCTATACTCTTTAAACATGTTTAGCAATACCGTTGTTGTGTGCACTCCCCCAGGCATCCATCTGTACTGCTTAGGCATCATGTGCCACCAGCCATCACTGTTCAGATACTACATAATCCTCCTCCACCCAGCCAAAGAGAGATGCACATAATTGAGCCTTTAATGTTTATTGGCGATCAAGAGGACAATTTTTAATTGGTACTGTGCTGCACAACTCTCCGCTACGTAGAGACAAACCAGGCACGAATAATTAAATTGGTGAGAAAATCTGGTTTATTCAACTGTCTGGAGTTTCAAATATTTAATTGCATTTCAAAGGAACAAATCTCAGGCAACATACACCCTCCTGTATGGCGCAAGAAGCCATATAATCTATATTCCAAACACGGGATTGGATTATATGTTTTTTAATCTGTATGAAATGCATAGAAAACCCAAAGTAATTTATCAAAGTCATGTGTCTTTGATGTAATCAATTAAAAGCTTTTTCAGAGTTCCTTCTGAAGCAGAATTTTCTATTTTCCTATGTGAAAAAGAAACTCTAAATAAAACATTTCTTCACTCACAGAACACATTCCTGAATACGAGGGAGGTGAACAAGGTTTAAAACTTGAGCTGCTTATTACAATGGCTAGAATGACAGAGAAAATAGTATTCTTATTTGGCCTAAAAGAATAATACAGAAGACATAGTCCACAAAAGACTTTACAGTCTGGATTCAGAGTTTTATGTTGTCTGCTTCGTACTGCTTTGGTGACACAAAATTGTCATAAACCCAAGTTAACTGACCAGTGAAGCCAAGTTTATTACAGCTGTGTTGCATCATCAGAGCAGTGCAAGGCAGCCAGAGCGAGATGGTGAATCTGGCTTCAGGAGTCAGTGGACAATGAATCTTCAGGAACTGTATTCTTATCTGAATTAATAGTCAGTCTTTTATGAGTAAACCTAAGCAGAAGATTAGACCAAGTAGGAGATTTTGTTTAAACTTGTTTATTTTTAATGTTACTGCTTGGTGCCCTTCTTTTACATTTTATAATTTATATTTTTGACTAAGTGAATATAGATACATTTTAAAATTTCCACATAAAAGCTGGTTTACACAAATACAAATATAACCTGGTAAATGTTGCCTGTGATTTAACAGCAGATTTTTTAAAAAATGCATTTACTAGACAAACAGTGATGAAGTTTTAATAATGGGCATGCTCTGGGTACATAAGAAAGCAACTATTAAATTGTAAATCATGACCCTGATGGAGGAGCCTGGTCATGCTCTGATCAATGCTGGAGGCAAATCAGGGACAAAAATGGCCCCCGCTGTAGAACTTAGTTTTATGATCAGAAAACTTGCTATGTGAAAACGGCATCTCCTCACACAACAGAGCTGCACCTTGTGTCACTGAGAGACAAAAATCAAGTTTTTGCTATCTTAGACAGTAAGCATTAATTTTTGCAGAGTCCACAGTTATAAGATAGTGAGGTATAATGCATCTAATGAAGAAACATTAATCAAAACCATGCCATTTCAGGGATATAATACAGTTTGGCCCACCAAATGTTATTACTGGTGATGATTTACAAGCCAAAAATTAGTGTTTCAGGCCTCAAGATACATTTTAAGGACTAATATGTAGAAAAGAGTTCCATCTTTTTACTTGTAAACTAAGCAAATGTGGTATAAAAATCCTACAGAGAACAATGAACCTGGGAACTCCATGATACTATTTTTAGAGCGACTATTCAGAATAGAACCTAGCTTTAAATTGAATAAATTCTCATACAACAATATTTCCACAATCATATCAGTATTTATTTCAGAGATCTAAAGTACATACCAAGAAGAAATTCTCTCCTAGATCTCTAAAATGAGTTTGCTTCATTGTGTTTCTGTCTTATTTAAATAATGTATGACTTCCAACTTCTAGCTCTAAAGAGCATTTTAGGGGGAAAAAGAACAATTTTAACAGCTGTCTCTTGTTTAAGCAATGTTGAGTAGAATTTACAAATTTGTAAATGTTCCCTTTGGCAGTACATGAAAAAAAATATTTAAAACTCTTTTTCCTTGTGTGTTTTATATACTTACAATCTATTAGTTTGAATTCTTTAATCTTTTTAAGATTAAAGTATGCCCAATACTGCTAATCTCTCAATTATATTTAGATATGAAGGACATATACAGCATTTTAGAAGACCATGTCTATTACATTGATAGAAAAAGAAAATATAGTGCAGAGCCGAATGTATATGGAAAATAAAAACTTTCAAAAGTGAAGAAATGGATCACAGTAGATGATACAATAGGAGCTAGAATGCTAAGGGACCAATAAGACTTCTTGAAATATCATGCATAGTTATCTAATTAGGCTGGAAGCTCTTCTGGTCTGTGTTTGTACAGAGTCTCACACAATGGCCCAATTTTGCTTGGAGCCGCCAGGTGGTAATATAATACAACTATATTATTAAGTATTATGATATGCTCTTTTAAAAAATATTTAAGTTGAGAACATCTCCTCATGATACCAATGTTTTCTATTCCCAATTGACAGTTCCTGAGTGGTGATGAGCACCCATAGCTCTCATTGACTTCATGGGGACTTGCAAGTATTCAGCACCTGGCAGGATCAGGCCTAATAGTATTTAAGGATGGGAGAGTTTAGGACTTTTCAGATTTTTTTTTGAGAAGTCTACAGACAACTTTGTTGATTTGCAGCCCACTAGTGCTAAAGACTCCATCTCATCCCTGATGATGAATTGCAGGAGTGGGACAGTGATCTGTTTGCTTTCCAGGGTGGTGATGTCTACTAAACCTTCATCAGTTGCCACTTCTGGCATTTTGAAATCCCAAACCTAAAAGGAAGTCAAAGGCTTCAGGAGTGATTAATGAAGGGACAGTCAGTCTGATACCTAATAAAAGTTATGTTCTTACAGCCCCATTCATATTCTTAAGACCCTCTGAGCCTATATTATCAGAAACAGACTGGTCTATCTTCCAAGTGTTTTCAGCATCATGAAACTAAACTGGTAAAACTCTCCTATCAAGATTATTTGGAAACACTTCAGGAATTATCTTTTTTCCTTATGAATACTAGAGAACTTCAGATGGAATACTCAAAACAAGTAAGCAAATGTACATTCTTATCCTGCTAATGTGCATTAAAGCATATTTTTTAAGAAGTTAATTTGTTTTAGCAATTTTGACACAATGATATGCCCTGCTATCCTATTGACAGCCTGGAAAAATAAAATATATGAATTCAAGTCATTTTATTAGAGGTGTTTGGTCTACTGTTTTGAGGTAGAACTTCCTGAGTTCTAATCCCTGCTATAAGCCAACTCTTTCTCTAGTTTTGGACAAGTCACTTAATGTCTCTACCTCCGTTTTCCCATCTGAGAAATCAAATAATAGTAATACCATCATAGGTTAGACTCTGATCTCCTACCTTAATATTTAATAGAACTTCAATTTCAATGGGATTACTTCTTCAGTAAAGTACTATTTAGTGTGACTAAAGGAGTCATAATCAGGCCCTTAGATACGGATCCTGAAAACACTTATGTTCCTATATAACCTGCCATGCTTGAAGAGTTACTTATGTGCATGTTTGCATGATTCTGTTTGCATTTCAGTGGAACTCCTCACTTGACTCAAGCTACTGACGTACATGTTTGCAAGATGAAACGTTGAAGATGAAAGTTGCTAAACACTAATCATTATTTATTAAATTAAATCAGAGAATGTGTAAATTTAGATCCAAAGACACCTCATCTGGTGGTGACATCACAAGACTGGGAATCAGGAGATTTTAATTGTATTTAATGTATGTGTATTTAAATGTGTCTGTCTAAAGCTCAAGGCACACATGGATCAGTTCACAAATGCATACAAAACCAAGAGTCAATTCCCAGTAGTGTTAAAGATTATGGACTTTGGGTAATGTAGCCTTTTTTGTTTCAGCTTTCCCAACTCTAAAATGTGGATGGCAATACCAGCCCTATTGTAGAATGGACTTAGCATTTAATTTGTAATGTTCATTAAACTCTTCAGATGGGTGGCATTATAGAAGTGCAAGTCTTATTCAAGTTATTAACTATTATGGGCCAGATCTTTAGGTCCTATGCTGATTTCATAGAATCACAGGGTTAGAAGAGACTGCAAGGGTCATCTAATCTAAACCCCTACCAAGATGCAGGATTTGTTGTGGCTAACCATCCAAGACAGATGGCTATCCCACCTCCTTTTCAAAATCTCCAGTAAAGGAGCTACCACAACCTCCCTAGACAGTCTGGTCCATTGTCCTACTGCTCTTACAATTAGGAAGTTCCTGAGATTTAATTTAAATCTGCTATGATGTAGTTTGAATCCATTGCCTCTTGTCCTGCCCTCTGTTGTAAGAGAACAACTTTTCTCCATCTTTTTTATGGCAGCTTTTCAAGTATATGAAGACCGCTAACATTTCCCCCTCTTAATCTCCTCTTTTCCAAACTTAAATATACCCATTTCCTTCAGACTTTTCCCATGTGGCTTGCATTCCATCCCTTTGATTATCTTTGTCACTTGCCTCTGGATCCTTTCCAGTTTCTCTACATGCATTGACCAAAAATGGATGCAGTACTCCAGCTGAGCCCTAACCAGTGTTGAATATCATGGTACTATTACCTCCTATGACTTGCATGTTATGCCTCTATTAATGCAACCTAAAATTGCATTTCCCTCTTTTGCATTGCTGACTCATGTTGAGATTGTGACCTACCCAAACTCCCAGATCTTTCTCAGCAGTGCTGCTGCCAAGCCAGTTTGCCCTCATTTTGTATTTGTGCATTTGGTTTTTCTTCCCTAAATGTAGCATCTTACATTTGTCTTTGCTGAATTTCATTTTGGTTTCTATAGCCCATTTCTCCAGTTTATCAGGGTCCCTTTGAATGTTATTTGTATCCTCCAAAGTGTCGGCAACCCTCTCCCCCCAGCTTTGTGCCATCTGCAAATTTGATCAGTATACTCTCTATTTCTACATCAGGTTCGGCATAATAGAAGTTAAACAACATTGGACCAAAAACAGATCCCTGTGGAGCCCCACTTGAGACCTCTCTCCAATCTGAC
This sequence comes from Chelonoidis abingdonii, assembly GCF_003597395.2. Lineage (NCBI taxonomy): Eukaryota > Metazoa > Chordata > Testudines > Testudinidae > Chelonoidis > Chelonoidis abingdonii. Next base: position 86,590,636 of record NC_133775.1, read on the forward strand.
TTCATTCCATTATTAATTATTCTTTGTGGTTGTTTAACCAGTTATATATCCACTTAATGGTACTTCCTCCAAGCCTGCATTTCTCCAGGTTACTTATCAGAATGTCATGCGGGACTGTGTCAAAATCCTTGCTGAAGTCCAGGTATATTATGTAGGTATATTACCTCATGTGTTAGCTAATCTTGTTACCTGCTTGTAGAATGACTTATCCACTTCCTCTTCCTGATTTGATGATCTACAAGAGACTCCCACCATAACATCACTACTACTCTTTTCCCTTTTTATCCTCACCCAGAGACTCTGTAGGTCCGTTGCTCACTTCCTCTTGGACTGCAGAGCAAGTGTATACATTCTTGACTTACAGCGCAACACTTCCTCCTTTTTTCCCCATATCTATCCTTCTGGAACAAACTGTATTCCTCCATGTTGGTACTCCAATCAGGTGAATTGTCTCACTAAGTCTCTGTAATGACAGTTAAGTCATAATTTTCTTCATATATTATGACATCCTGCCAGTGACACTGGAACCCTTTTAATATTGGGGGTGCTGAAAGTTGGGGCTGGACAGGGATAATAGGGCAAAGTCTGGGGGCAGGCATGGGGCCAGAAGTGGAGCCACGTAGCCAGGACCCTGTGTGCAGTGCCAGCAGCAGAGCCCCGGATGCAGGGCCAGCGGCCAGGACCCTGGGAACAGAGCCCTGAGAGTGAGTCCCTGGGCGCAGGTCCAGCGACTGGGAAGCCAGACCCGAGCCTGGGTGCAGGGTCGGAGACCAGAGTCCTGGGCACAGGGTCCCAGGAGGGGGGCCCCGGCAAGGAGCCCCAGTCACAGGGCCAGCAGCTGGGGATCAGGTCTGGTGGCCGGGACCCAAGCACTGGGCTAGGGAGTGGAGGCCTGGACACGGGGCTGGCAGCAACACATAAAACCTGGGGTGCTGCAGCACTCCCCGCACCCCTAGATCCTGCGCCTATGCATTCTGCTTGTAATGTCAGCTGAGGATCCAGTCCTTTATATTTATTGCAATACCAACTGTTCACACTTCTGGTGATCACTATTCTCAGGATGGCAAATGTAGTCTCTATATCCCTAGTTATGGAAGCCCTTTGACGGTATAGATGGTTCTCTTGTGCTAGCAGATGAGGTTTGCAGCCCTTAACTAGCACAAAGCCCAGTTCCATTGACATGTGCTCTTCCTCAGTGCACAAGAGTGGAGGATGGCAGGGTTAAAGGATTATCCCTTCCCAAGTATCCTGCTCCCATGGTGGAGTTGTGTTGGTGCTATGAGGAGTTACTTTATTCAGTCAGTGGGCTGATGCAGCCTGTGAAGAGCAGCTCCTCAGCTCTTGGGAGGGGATACTTTCCTCCTCCTCTTCTCTGGGCTGTCTAGGGAGACACCCGTAGTGCAACCCAGTACTAATTGACATGGCCAGTGTGCTCATATGCTACTCTTTAAATAAATGCAAAGAATGGAAATGCGCATCTTCATTGTGTATCTGCTCCTGCTCCTAATATTTTGCCACTACTTTAAATGAGGTTAAGGTACAAGAAGTGACCTCAAAAAATGAAATTTCAGTGTCTTAAATATATTCTTCCTTAGAGATTTTGGAGTTGAGTTTGTTTGGTTCACAATTCAACATAACAGGCCTAATTATCTATTTCTATACTATCATGATTTATTTAGTTTCTTATACAATGCCCATCATTACGCTTTTGGATTGCTTTTTTGCTAACCCTCATTTAATCCATGACCATTCAGGTTTCTGTTTGCAAAGCGTAATGCATGTAGCTGGCAGTTTCCTCAAGGGGAGATCAACTCCAGTTTGAAGTTTATTTGGAGTAACTCTAATCAAGTCAAAATTATCCAAATCAGAGACAATTTAGTGTAATTGAGAGGTGAATCAGACTCACAATTTCTTGGCCAGCTACACCTAACATGAAAATCAAGCTGCACTCTTTCTGATTTCTATATTATCATGATCAACAATAGTATTTTTGAAATCTAAATCTAGAGCCAGATTGTTAACCACATACTTCTACTAGTGATCAATTAATCATGCAGGTAATCCCACTGAAGTTATGCAAACAACTGTTCGCTGATGGGAGTAAAAGGTTCACAATCTGGCATTTAGCAAACAATTTGGTTGGTGTTTCAGGAGGTAGAACAGAATGCCACTCACTTCTCTCCAGCTGTAATGACCCCCACATAGCCTCAACATTCAGACCTGGGGCCAGATACCCAGCTGGTGTAAATCTGCATAACTTCAGTGTCTTCAGCTGAGATATACTGATTTAGACCAGCTGTAGCTCTGTCCCTTGATTCTTTGGCCATGTCAAAGCTTCCCATTAAAATAAATTTCAAACAGGAGTTGATCTCCACTTGAGGAAACTGCCAGATACATACATTAATTCTTGCAAAAAGAAATCTGAGTGGTCATGTTGTGCCTGAACAAAAAACCTGCAACAGTCCTGGACAGTCATTGACTAATAAGCTCAAATCTACTAGAATATGTTTTGTTTGGTTGCTGGTGGTGGTTGTTTGTTCACAATCCAATCTTTTATACCAAAAAGGCCATAAAAGCCATAGAACCTGCAGCAGTCAGTTAAACTATTCACGCATACGGTAAATCTTCCACTAAAAGCACTGCTGTTTTCTCCCTCACACTGAAGGATTGCTCTCTTCCTTTGTAATGCTATTTAATTTAAGTAAACACAGTCAAGCTAAACTCATTCTCTGATACATAAAAAAAAAAAAATTATCCCAATCTGTCTGTCATCCATTATTCATAATGATAATGTGCTCATTCAGAGGGAAGGATGTTTTCCAAGTTCCCGTTGCGGATACAGTAAGGCATGAGACACTGTGGAGACTGGAGTTTTTGCAGGAGTTTACAGTATCTCTGGAGATATAGTCACAGTCATATAATTTCTGGTTGATTGCAGATCATATTCTATGTAAATCTAACTCAATTAAAATGAAATATATGGTTACATAAAATTATGGGTCAAAAAATTCTATCTTTCTCTTTTAGGTACATAGATAGCCACCACTTCCACACTGAGTCTCCCACAATCTTTAAGTCCTAGGCTTGTGCTTTAACCACTGGACAATGTTTCCTGCACTACCCTTAATTCTTTATTATTAATACCAACACTATTTCTGCAGTTGTGTCTTGACATTCCAACCCAGTTGTTATTTGGAACTATACAGTCATGTAACTAAAGGATGGACCCTGTCCCAAAGAGCTAACTCAGTATGTAGCTCCACTGAAATCAATGGAACTACTTGCAGGATACAAACAGACAAATGCTCAAAACTTTTGAAGGTGTAGTAATGTTAGTCTTGGGTGTGATTTTTTTTACAGCATTTTTATTCTGGCAAAAGCCACAAGGTAGAAGCAGTTAAACCTGCAAAAAAGTTCTTTCGCCAGCATAACTTGTTTTATTCAGGGAACTGGTATGAGCTATACTAGCAGAAGCACATTTTATTCTGGTACAAGCTGTGTCCATATTAGAAGAGTTTGCTGGCAAAGCTATATAGGATTTAGGTACTAATGATTGTCAGTAAAGGTATCATAGTCTATCTGCAAATGAGACTTATCTAGACAGCAACATGGAAGGGTATATCGAAGTAGCTGATCTGATTTACTACTCAAGTACTCTAGCTTTACTGTGGTATAATTTCATTGAAATAAAAATTGGACCCCCAAAACACAGTAAATATATTTGTTCTAATTTTCCCCACTTTAGAAGAATAACTCTACGAATCTGTGAATAGCTTTTTTTTTCATTATTGCTTGGGCTGTGATCACATTCCTCACATAAGCATGTGACATCCTGCAATTACAACACATTACACTACACACAGCTAATAATTTCTTTATTCCACGAATTTATAACCAACAACCAATCAGTCACACTAGCACAGAATCTTTCCAGAAGCAACAAGCTAATTTCCAAGGTAACACACACACACACACATATGTCACCCGCATTGTTTCTTCTAGGAAAAGCAGGATATGAACTTAAAACAAACAAGTCATTATTGTCTCAGAGGGGAAAAAATATTAACACAAATCTTGTAAATCTAGCAAGTAATTATTGGGAAAGAAATTAATGTATGTTCCTTTACTGCTGCCGAAATAAAAGGGTGATGAGCAAATCGATTCATAGAATCCTAAAATCATAAAAATTAAAGAGGGAAAAGATGGTGCATATAGTTCAACATCTCTCCCAAAGTACAACTGTTCTCTGTGGTATATTTTCCAGGGATATGACACCCAGTGAGCAAAGTGTCATAGCCTGAACCATTCAAATCATTTAGATAATCAACACAAATATTATTGAACTTTTCAGATTTATAGTTAAATAATCAGATTGAAACTCAAGATGTCTAACAGTAGTAAATGCTGTTGAAACAGACAAAAGATAAATTACTAGATGCCCCCAATTGTAGTTCAATACAAAGAACTATGAACAATTGTTAGAAAAAAAATGCTAAGGGAAACAAAAATGATGGGAATTTCTGTCTTATCTGTCTGTCTATATATCTTGTCTGTCTGTCTGTTAAATTGTGCTCATCAGTGTTGTGTCTGAGCTGTTAGTTGGTCCTGTCATTGCTCTTTCTTCAGATTTGGATATCCACAACAAGCATCAAAATGTTTCACTTCATTTATTTAACATTTATAGGATTATAGCGTATGAAGCAATAGTTGATTTAATTATGTTGACTGCTGCAAGATTTAGTACATTTAACATAGCAATTTTACCATAGTCTGCAGGGATCTTAAAGCAGCCACATTGTATGTCCTTGGTATTACATTGTCCTCATCTGAATTAATAAATTCATACTTTTAAGAAAATCATGTTCAAGAGTAAGAGAAATTAAACTTCAGAGTTGAGTAACTAGGGTTGTTCTGTTAGATATGGATTTTATTTGGCTCCTAAATATGATTTCTCTCCTTATGTTAAAAGACAAAGGAGCTTTTAGTCAAATCATTGAACTAATATTAATAAATAATGTGACTCTTCTGGGGCGGATTAAGACAGTATTGACAACCCAAAGTGTTCAAAAATGATAAAGTATGCCCTCAAAAGCTCACAAGATTGACTTAAAATGCATGAGATTTCCAAGCTTTTGAGGCACACATTTTCAAGCTTTTCTCTACCATGGAGATTATAACTTTTCATTACCATGAAGATTATAAACTCACTTATGACTCATGATTTATGTCATCCTATGGCTTGAGGCACTGGAGCTTCAAATAGAAAACAACAAATATTGCAAGACTCACAATTTAATAATAGATACATAGATTCTAAGGCCAGAAGGGGCCATTGTGATCATCTGGTCTGACCTCCTGTGCAACACAGGACATAGAACTTCCCCTAAATAATTCCTATAGAATATCTTTTTAAAAAAATCCTATCTTGATTTAAAAATGATCAGTGATGGAGAATCCACCACCACCCTTAGTAAATTGTTCCAATAGTTAATTACTCTTGCTGTTAAAAAATTACATCTTATTTACAGTCTGAGAACAGGAACATTATTTGCAATTAAATGGGGTTCAAACCCACAAAAATCACTGAATAATCTTCCTGAAATTAACAAGAGTTAGAAGAACCCAGAGGGCTAGTCACAGTAGAAGACTCTTAAATCAAGGAAGGAGCCTGAAAGCCTCTTCAGAGATGGGTCCTGGATTTCAAATATAACAGAATCATGGTTAAGACACATGGTTGAGGACTGTAAGACACAACTTACATATTGAAACTTGCAGCTTCACTTGGTTACAGTGAATATCCCTATGGATTTCTCCTGAATATGGCAATGTTTGTCAACTCACGGCCTATGAACATAGACCATGCTTTGGGTTCTACATGTCTTCTGACAGTCATTCAGCCTCACTGGCAGAAATCAGCCATCTTTAGCATAATCAGGCTGTTGTTAAATCTCTTCAGTGACTCCTGCTAAAATACTGCATGACATTCAAGACTTTATTAGTAACTATAAAGCTGTTACTCACCAAGGACTGGTTTATCTTTCAGTCTTTCTGTGTCTACCCCCAAGACATTCTCTCAGATAAGCAACTTCTTGTTAACCACATGATAAATGTAAGTCCCTAAGTAGCTGGGATTTAACCAGCTATGCTCCACATATGTGGATTCAACTGAGGTTCAAAATGCAGAATTCAAAGTTTTGTTTGCTTTCTAAAATAGTTCTGGGATTACTTTTTATAAATTCCCTTGGGAATACATGTAAAAAGTGCTGTGTTTGCATATTGCATTTTATTGTGATTTGTTGTGTATTCATTGAGATGGAAAGGATACATAAAGAGAGCTGAATGGCTCAAAGGACTGCACTAGGCTTTGGTGTCTTTCATATCTATGCCATTGGTTCAAATCTAGTCCAGACTGGTAGTGACTGAAAGTAATGACTGATAGTAAAATGGGCTTGTGGCTTCTGCCAGTTCCTCAATTGTTGCCAAATTACTGGAATGGACACCATTGTCAGCAATCTCAGCAGAGAGGTCAAAGGTTAATGGGAATGTACCATGAAATGCAGCATCCCACCCAAAAGAGGTAGCACCAGTAAAAAGCTGAGGTGCACTGGTTGAGGGAGTTGATGCTGAGGACTGTGATAAATAAAGGGCTTTCAGTCTCCAGTTCTGTCAAGATGAACTTATACATGTAGCCAATGTTGAATTATCTTGCTATGCAGGACTCCCTGACAGAGATGCTTCAATAAAAGCTATGCTAGCAGTGAGAAATGCATACAGCAAGTAAGGAATAGGGTACCTGTGAGGAGAGGTTTAAATATTCAATAAACTGCAAAAACAACATTTGTACCTTTACAGAATCTAATGGATTCGTAAAAGTGAACAAGTGATTCATACAAGCACCCACAATATCAGATGATTATTTCAATTTATCATAGGATTCAAACTGAACTGAACATTTTGTAAGAAAGTTCTCTCATATTCTATTTCCTGGAAATTACATAATTTACCCACTTTCCTCAGGTTTTTTGTTTTGTTTTTCTAATGTGCTTATTTAAGTGGCAAAAACACAAAAGCAGCCTTTTTTGCAATATGTCACCAGGTTTGATTCCCATTTGGCCAGAAAAAAGGAAGAATAGAGTCATAGAGTTTAAAGCCCGAAGAGACCACTAAATCATCTAGTCCAGGAATTGGTAACCTTTGGCAAGTGGCCCATCAGGGAAATCCAATGTTGGGCTGGGACGGTTTGTTTACTTGTGGTGTCTGCAGGTTTGGTTGATCGCAGCTCCCACGGGAAAAGGTGGCCCAGCCCGCGCCGCTTCCCACAGCCCCTGTTGGCTTGGAAAGGCGAATCGCAGGCAGTGGGAGCTGCACTCGCCCGAACCTGTGGATGCTGCAGGTAAACAAACTGTCCCGGACTGCCAGTGACTTTCTCGGATGGCCACGTGCCAAAGGTTGCCGATACCTGATCAAGTCTGAGCTCCTGGATATGACAGGCCACTGCTATCAACCTTCACCTGCACACTAAACCCAACAACCAAATAGAGGTATGTATGGAATGTATGTATGTACGGAAATGCATAAGAGGAGAAATAAGTGAGGGTAACCTTTTCACTTTAAATTCTGACTTTATTCCAAATTGTTTGCCTATAGCTAAGTACAGTCATGGCCCTAGTAAAATTATGATCCTCAAATGGGTATTTGCAGTTTTTGAGATCAAAACTTTCAGAAGTGATGTTTAATTTTGAATGCCCCTAAATCTGTGTGCCAAATTGGTGATACCTTCAGCCTGACTGTCATAGCTCCTATTGCTGAGCTTTCATGGTGTGACATTTTGGAGATCATCCAGAACAGGAATGGGTTCTGTCACCACCTTTCCTGTAACCTTGGGGTGCCTTAACACAGTGCTTCTATAGCTCAGATCCCTGACACCCAGCCTATCCACAAGCACAAGGTCTCACCCTGGCTTCCACCAACCTAGTTATTCCTTGCAGGGTAACACCAACAGCTCTTCTGGTCCTGAGTCTCCCCAAATCTGGCCTTCTTGGGTTCTTTCCTGCCAGACACTTGGACTTTTCTCCTCTGGTTCATCACCCCAAAAGTTGTGAAACCAGTCACCCAAATACCAGCTTACTCTGTCCCCTATACTCCACACAGTTTGCACAAAAGAGACCTGCTTGGTGTAAAAATAATATTATTTAATAGAAAAATCAGATTCAAATATGAACTAGTAAGGGAAAGCCAGCATATACAAGTTACCCAGAAAATAAATATAATAATGAAATAGGGTGACCAGATAGCAATTGTGAAAAATCAGGATGGGGTAGGGGGTAATAGGCGCCTATATAAGACAAAGTCCCAAATATTAGGACTGTCCTATAAAATTGGGACATCTGGTCACTCTATGACAAAACCTCAGGTTTTACATTTCCATATTAGATAAAATCCCCTTTCTAATATAAAATACCTATTGCCTTTGAATAATTTCCCAGTGGATCCCCAACCATTGGGGGATCCAGCAGAGCTAAAATTGCAGTGCACACATGTGAGCTCGTCTGGAGTCCAGGCTTGGAAATCTGACCAGGGCATGGGGATCTCAAAGCCCAGACTCCAGCTCAAGCCCAAATGCCTACATTGGACTTTTTGGCCCTACAGCCCGAGTTCCATGAGCCCTAATCAGTTAACCCAGGCTGGGACACTCAGTGGCCTGGGTTTTTTTATTGCAGCATAGATATACTCAAACATGCCTCATTCCAAGGCCTGGACTATGACCCTTCCTGGGATATTCACTACTTGTTGCATAGACTCTAATCAAACAGTTTTTCATGTTTAGAATCTCATTTGGAGCTGTAAATGTGATGTTAAAAATGAGTAAAACTAAAAAAATAATCTAAATATTAAAATGTAAATGTCTTCTGTGTGTGAATTTCATACATGCTCATCTTCCATGCCTCACCGGCTGGCAATAGTGACCAGAGTATAGGGTACTGGAATGGGACTCAGGAGACCTGGGTGCTTACCCTGGCTCTTACATTTGTTTGCTGTATTATAATGCTTTGTAATCCGTGGATGAGAAGCACTGAGATAAATATTATAAATTATTGAAAGGAGAGCTGAGAAGGAAAAATCTTCCTGCTGCTGACTTCACAATGGATTAGTTACCCAATTGATTAGCCAAATACATAGATGCTGAGTTTTTCTTTTCACCAAGGGTGTTGCAACCCAGCTGTGCTCTGAGGCCCCTCCCCCACTCCACCCCCTCTTCTGAGGCCCCACTCACACTCCACCTATTCCCGCCCCTGCTCCATCCCCTCCCTGAGGCTCCTGCCTTCCTCCAAGCACCTTCCCCAGCTGCCAAACAGCTGTTTGTCAGTACATCCAATCTGCGATTTGGCGGTGCCTCCAATCAGCTGTTTAGCAAGGCCCTGATCAGCTAAGAACCTTGACAAGAACCCTGTGGAAAGAGGTTCAGGTATTGGCAGGTTAACAAAAAACAGTTTTCCATCAGAGGAAAATAGACTTTCTGCATATTCTGTGTAAATTAATGTTTTTTTAAAAATCTTATAAACTGAGGATTATTTATATTTCTTGGGTGATCTCATGATAGTTGACTGCACCAGGCAACATACAGTCCAAACTGGAATGATAATATAATGCAGACATAGGAACCAGGGACTAGATTTTCTGTAGCCCTACACAAAGAACACATAGGAGTCAGAAGAGACAAGGTCTCCTCATCTCCTTACATGGTTGCATTTGGGTGTTCCAACTGTGGCTTGGGTGCCACAGGAGGACAGCAGGGGCTGCACACCCAACACTGCCTCCATGGGAAAGTGGACTGGTGGGGTTGGAACCAAGACTACAGCCTCCTTATACACCGGACAGTGTAGCTGGCCAGGTACAAGGAGGGAAGTACCTTTAAAAGGGAAGAAGTAACTTACTTCAGAGCACAGGAATAATTGTCTGCAAGTATGAATCACAATTCCATCCCAGAACTCCTCCTTGAGTGTTGCTCCTATATAACATCTCATACTGAAGGCTGAGCCTAAAAGTTCAAGTAAGCTCCAGATACGCAAGGATCTTGAGGTATGATTAAAAAAAGCAGTGCAGAGGGGACTTGTTTGTTTATGTTAGTCTCATTTCTTGTTCCTTTCAGTTCATGGGAGGATTTTGATTGAAATACTTCTCAGAAGGATGTCTTGAGGAGGGATCTAAATGATGTTAAATCGTTCACAGAAGTTAAAATGAACAAAGCCTGAGCTATTTGAATTCTTTTCTAAAATACATTTGATTTCACAATATTTTGAATGCACAGTATATAGTAACTCGTGCACCTATAAACCAATTTATATCATGTGCAGCACAGCCCTGTTTGCACTCATGCTTGAGGAAACAGAATGTGCAGAGGTGGATGTGGAGTTTAGTCCTGATCACAATGATGATGTGTGATACTTTAAGAAGACAAATGGTATTTAAGTGACTTTGTGTTGATGAGTGGGAAAATATGCTTTACAAATATTGGCATGTGTAGACACTTGTTTCTTGTTTACTCTAATAACATTGCCTGTGTTGTGGTTATCATGGATCTCTGATGTACTTGGTTGCTTGGTATCCATGATGACCTAATAGAAAAGGATGTCAGTCACTGAGCTGTGACTGTGTGGGCAGTAAGCCCTTTATGGCATCTGGATAAGGACCATCAGTGCACTTTACATAAATGCAGATATGGTTACTCAGGGCCCAATTCTCTCACTTATATTCCCACAAAGTAGCACCTTATTCTGCAAGTAGTTTGAAAGGCTACGCAAGGAAGGAGTCATCTTTCCTTCCCATTTCCCCTGCCTGGCATACATAAGGGTCAGCCTGCAAGTGGGAAACTCAAGATCTACTACTGGGATGCTCTGCATTGAGAGCAACTTGCCCAAAGGAGAGTGGTAGTGGCTGAGACTAGGCAGAGCAATGGCTTAACCCTTTCTGAGAGCAGATCTTCATGCTGAGAAAAAGCTGCTTGACTCAAAGTGGTATAGCAGACTGTGCTCCCTTGTACAAACCAGGGCAATGAGGGAGCTCCAAGATGCTCATTCTACCTCCAAAATACAAGTGTTCCCCTCAGGGTGGTACAGATCTACAGTGCCACTTCCTGTGTATTTGGTCAGTTGAACTACATTTTTCAAGTAAAGTATACAGTGGACCCATTTAAAATTAGTCACTGAACTTTACAAATATTATTTAGTAGGCCTTCCTACTTGTAGAGCACCTTGCAATAGAGATATCAAAGCATGTCCACAAACATTCATTAATTAAGCTTCAATATACCTCCCCCCCCTCCCCGGTTGATATTAACAAACCCTTTCTACAAGCCAATCAGCAAGGAAGTTGAATTGATTTTCCTGTAGGACTCTCAACTAATCTCAATTAATTCAAGCAATGAATACAAACAAATTAACTAGATTAAAAAATAGTCACAATTAATCACAGTTTTAATTGCAGTGTTAAACAATAAATAGAATACCAAGTCAAATTTGTTATAAATATTTTTGGATTTTTTCGACATTTTCAAATAATGTTCTATTTGGATGTTCTCCTTTAAAGCGTGCAGTAGTTCTACCTAACATGATATCTGAGTCACTGCTGAACTGTCTTTCCCATTGGGAAATGTGGCAAGGGAAGGAAGGATCGAGAAGTAGAGTGGAAAGCAGTGCTTGCAAGACCTCACACTGCCCTCCTTGGCCTAATGACAGTACAGCCATGAAGGAGACTTTCCTAATGATCTCACTTCATTATTGAAGAGAAGAATGCAAACCTAATACTAGCTCAGTCAGACATAATTTTATTGTTAATTCCCTTCTTCAGATACAGAACAAATGTTCACTTATCATCCACAGTGACCATGAAAAAGGCAGGTTGCCTAGACAGCCACAGAGGGACTGGCCCTGTTATACAGCTAATGACAGAACTCATGGAGAGCCCCCATTTTAGGCACCACAAATGGCTACCACAAAAATGAATCATGGATGGTCATAGATTCAAATCTAGACTAGGTAGTGATGAAGAGTTGTTAGCAGCTGATACTACTAGCCTATCTTGAATTAGTTCAACATAAGCTTTCCCATTCAAAATAACAAAATGCCATATTCTTCATTAACTGGCAGACACATTTACAGTCTCATCAGGGAGGCCAAGGAATGAATGGGCATTAGGGTCTTGATTCAATTGTCTCTGAAGTCAGTGGAAGTCTTTCCAACGATTTTAGCAATTGATTGATCAGATTTTTACACTGACTTCTCCTATAATGATAGTCCCCAAGTGAGAAATGAGGCACTTTGGTGGTTCTATGATTGGAAAGTCCTACTGTGGCTGAACAGCTGCTCTGTGCCAAACCATCAGGGTGTTAGGAGGATTTCCCTCTGCCCCATCAACCTTTTTTTGATACTCTGCATAGAGCCTATTTAGTTTTGATTTGCGTGGAGCAGGAATATTTGTCCCTAAGGATTTAAAGTGATTTAATCTGATGTGCTGCAGTAATGACTTACAAAGGAAGGTTTATTTATTAAGGTGGACCTTAAGGCATTTTAGGCACAAGTAATGCCTAAAATCCTTACAGCAGCATAGTCAGGAATTTTAGCCTTTTCTTGAAAAAGAAGGGAAATGAAAAAGAAAAAAAATCTGTGTTAAGGTAATGTTCATTGTCAGCTTTTTGAGGCAGGAACCATAACTCTGTGTTGGTCCAGCACAAAGCACAATGGGGTTTTCATGCTGAGCGTAGCCACTTTTGGCACTACCCAATGCAGCCTTATTATATTTCACCCACCAGGACTGCAAAACATTTTACTGCTGACAACCTTCCTTCTTCCTACAACTCCATCTCCTCCAAAAAATAGTGATTTCTGTTCCATCCCTCACAAAAAAAGTAAAAACAAAAAAACAAACAAAACCCACAACCCCACCCTGATTCTGGTCCACAATGCTTCCAGTCAATCAGAATGAAAATCATGGTTTTGATGTTTAGAGAGACATTAATATGGTAGTCATGTATTCTCAGCCTGTTCATGTGTGGATTTTTAAACAGAAATCAGCTTTGTTCTATTTTTCATAGACCCAGCATAGAAGCCTTATCTTCCATCCCAAACATTCTTTTCTTCCCTCCTCTTCTGTCACTCTTAAAACATCACCATCCTCCCCATCACTCAGACCCACTTAGGATTTTATTTTTGATTCCTCCCTCTCCATAGTCCCAGAGATCCAGGTCATTTCTAAACTTGCCACTTCTTCCTCCTCAACATCTCCAAGATGCATCCTTTTGTCTCCATCCCCATAGACAGATCTCTCATTTGAAGCATTGTTATAATCCTCCTTGATTGCTGCAATGTCCTGCTCTTTGGCCTAACACACACACACATTTCCATCCATACAAAATGCTGTTGCTAACCTCGTGTTCCTTGCCCACGGGTCTGATCATATAACTCCCCCCTCTGAATCCATTCATTGGCTTCTTATTCAATAAAGTATCAAATGTAGGCTTCTTGTCACCAAATACAAAGCTCTACATGATGCTTCCCTTCTCAGATCACCTCCATTCCTTCTTCCTTGCAGCCCTCTATGCATGGCACAGAATCCCCAGGTTCATACACAAGGCCTTACTTTGTATACATTTAAGTCCCTCTTAAAGACTTGTTACTACTGTCTGCAAGTTGACTTGTATATACACTGTCTGTTGTAATTCTCCTTCCCCTGACCTCTGTCTACTTGTTAGTCTTTAGATTGTGAGCTCCTTAAAGCGGGGACTATCCTTCTTAACTGTTTAGAAAGCACATTGTATAAATAAAATAATACATAAATAATAATAATAATAGCAGTGGCCATTGGAAAGCTCCACTGGTAAATTGAGTGTTGACCTTGACACTCAGCTTGGTGACATGTGCATCTAAGTCCCCCACCCAACCCCAGAGTTATCTTACAATAGTGCTGCCACCCTGCCCTTCAAGAAACCTCTTCTCATTCTAACCAGCCTTTCCCTCCACATAGAATCAGATCCAACTGGGCATTGCTGCAAGTTCTGAGCCTACAAGCTGTAGCCCTGCAACACCATGATATGCAGGTGGCTACTGACCTAGACTACCAGCTGATGGCCATGCTTATTCTCACCTCTTTTGTAGAACAGGGGAACACTGGTTTGTGTCAGAGTTGGAGAGGGACAAAAAAGAACAAGGTGGAGAGAGAAAACTATGAGTATATTTAATAGAGAGATGTAATAAGTGTGGCAAAGGGAGAGTGAGAGCTAAGGAGAGAAGTGAAAAGGGGGAGAAGATTAGAGGAAAAGGAAGGTGAGAAGAGAATGAACAATTGCTTCCGACCAGCACCAACATCTCCTCCTGACCCAGATACTCTTATCGCTCTGTTTTGTTGCACTGCTTCTGCAAGTTACCATGCACAGGAAGAGATTTGGGCCTTTATCATTTGTTTCTTTTTGGAAGATAGCACCTCTTTTTCTAAAGAGCTCTCAAAAATGAATTACCTCTCTTTTTTTTTCATGATGGGAACCCACAGAAGTATAAAAATGGAAATAACTTATGTTTACTTTGACTTACACACTTACTTTGACACATCTTTTTGTCAGATATGCAGCACAGTGAATCAGGGCCCTAGAAGCACAACAGTACATGTTTATTATAAAATGCTGCTTATGTCTTAATGAGGTTTTCTTATATATATAAAACCCTCCATTAATTATGTTCTGTCTCTCTCTCATTGTTTGCAAGATTTTATAAGGAACATTTTGTGAAAGGATCAGTCAACTGGAAATGCAATTTAGTGGTTAATCCTCAATCTGCCAGGGTGCACAGATATCCGTTTATTTCTGAAGATATCCTGATGCAGATTAACAAAAGCCTCATATGACCAGAACATGCTATTGATGTTATAAAAATATAACATTGAATCATTATTGAGAAAAAACATTAATGTTCTGATTTTCTACTAATTCCTAAGAAACACTGTACTATTTCTGAGGGGTTATTTAGGGTAAATGAGATGCCCTTTAAAATGTGTTTCTCTACATAGGTTTACAGTACCATAGATATTTCTTCTGTAAAGCATGGAAAGTTCATAAAAGGTTAAGAAGATAACCAGCCTTTCAACTCAAGGATTTGCGCTGAATTCCAAGAAGAGGTCCAATAAAAAAATCACAACTTCATACAAGATTAGCAATTTAATATGAACAGGCCTAAGTCAAATGTAAAAATTATATCTTCCCCCTCCAATATTCATTTCAAATGTTCCCAGTTCTCCTTGTCATTCTTAGGGGTTTCCCCTCCCTTCCATGTGTATAAATAGAGTCCTTAGTTTTACATTGTCCATATATAAAATAGATTATAATGCCTTATTTAAAAGTAATATTTACTTTTCTTAGATAAAGGCCAGATTTTCACAGTTAGGCATGTATTTTCATTTGGACATGCCTAACTTATGTCCAAATAGCCACTATATATATATGCCTTTAAAACAACTAAGTGGCTATGTACATATGGAAATATCAAATTTGCACATACATGCATTGTCTATTTACTCATATACATAATTTACTTATTATTTTGATATAAAAAGGTGCCTATCTCAAGTTCTAATCATCTTTGCCATCTCTTTGAAAATACGCATCACATAATAGAAGCAATTCCAACAGAGACTCCTGTGAAACCTCAGGTAAGTGTGCTAATCACCTCTGTTTTTGTGAGGTTGGTTAATTTCTATTATGCTTATCCTATCACTGTCTTACTTGATTTAATCTTGGAAAATTGACAAGTCTGTTTATTTATTTGGTACATTTTTAAAAGGTAGTCAAGGGTGCCCAAATGTTCTTTTCTTATGCTTTCTAAAAAACCAAACAAATAAATAAATGATCACTGATACATGATGATCCATCTATTTTTACCACACTCCCAAGTTATAGACTCAAGTGACAAATGGTTTACAATCTACCAACACCACCTGTTTTCTTTGTTTACTTTCTCCGCCAGTTAGAACATGCTTGTGTGTTTGTGCAGAGATTTTTAAAAATGGCCCCAAATGGCCTCAAATGCTGCATTACTTATATTTCTATATTTTCAGAATTGGCCAAAAACATGGTAAGCTTTATATAGATAGATATAGATAATCACTCCCCCTTCAAAGGAAAAGATTGCACTTACTGATTTAATATCTTACTGCTTTCTCTAGTGTTCAGAAAAGTCAACAATATTCTTTTCTCATTTTCAAAGAAGACGGAGCTTCCATCTTCTGGCTAATTATATTTTGATTTGAGCAATAAATCTGAGGCAAGTTACTTTTGGACATCATTGGTGAAATCTTGGACCTACTGGCAAAGCTCCTATTCACTTCAGTGGAGCCAGAAGTTCACCTAAATGAGTAATTAAGTTTAGAGGGATTTAAAATTGGTGTAACTTACACCTTCTAACACCACCAATGTACATGTTACCCCCAATTTAGACTCCCCCTCTGGAGTTACTTAAACTCTCTTATATTTAATTTGTTACTTGTATCATGATACAGCAAAAAAATGGAATCTCGCACTCACATTAAGCATGTAATTAATCCCATTGACTTCAGAATCTGTCCCATTAACTTTAAAATTGTGTGTGTGATTCTAAATGTGTCTAAGGACTGATCCAGTATAGCATGGAAACATACACTTAACTTAAAGTCTCATTGACTTATAATTAAGAATATAATAAATAATAGCAATAATAAATAGTAATATGCAAAGAGTTTTATGAAGGAGGTCAGTATCATTATCCTCATTTTACAGGTCAGTGGCAGAACTAGGAACATAATCCAGGTTCCCTGAGTTCCAGTGCTTTGCTGAACCAGGTTCTTAGTTACATTTAGATTCACATGCACGACTTGTAACTTATTCCTCCAGTTCACACCTTCTATCACATCTGAATTTGTCGCAGTGAATCTGACATGCTGTAACTCATGTGCCAAGGGCCAAAACAAAGGAGCATAGTAAGAAAAGCAAGTCACAGAGTGTTGCTGGAAGTATTTTTATCTTACAAGTTCTTGTGCATTCTTCTGGGTCTTCAGCATACAAATTACAAGAACTTGGACTCTCTTATAACCTCCTCTCCTCAGCAAATGGATGTATTTAGATCTAAGTAAATATAAATAAGTTTAAGGGAGCAATTTTATACTACTTTACAAATCACTTCTGAATCTGAGTCAATGAGCACAAATCCTGTTCCCTGGAAAGTCACTGGGAGGTTTCCCACTAATTTCTTTGGGGGCAAGACTGGACCTGTTGTTTGAATATTTTGTTTTGAAATAAGCATGCGACTCTTTCTTTATTAACACCACACATTGTTCACAGTCCATGTTTGCAACTTTCACTCAGAGAATGCAAGTTCTGCACTTAAGTGGAGAAACTCTCATCTCCAGAGGGCAAAACAAGATGTATATATCACTTAAGTCCCATTTAAGACCAGCTTTGTTAGCAAAAGTGGAATTTAAGTAGATGATAGACATTAGACTGGCCCTCTGTCCAAGAGTGAATTTCACTATAGAAGAAGGCCCTGTATCTGACAAATCATTTCTCTGGCCTAGAAACCGAGAGCTTTCTACAATGAGTGAAAGAAAGAAAGAAAGAAAGATTTAAGTATAAGTGTTTTTTTTTTAAAAAAAAAAAAGGTTGAGGAAAATGCTTTGTCCAATGTAATGTATTATGATTCCATATTTTCATCCATCTATAGTGTATCTTAATGTTATTTCCAAGTTCCTATTTATGAAAACATCTTTATCTATAAGAAATTGTACTATATTGTCCAAATTCTCCTCTCAGTTATACTTGTGAGATCCCACTGACTTCAATGGGTATAACACCAGTGTGAGGAGAGAACTGGGTCCATAGTATCCATTGCAGATTTTCAGTCACCTAGTGGACAAGAATGTCCAGTTCTCATTAGAAATTAATGGGAACTGGGCAATCAATTCCTACTATCTATGTTCAAAGGAACTGGTAATGTTATAAATGTCCATAAAATATGCTGTACTGTCTAGTCAACCTGATATGAAAGTTGAATGATCTTAAATAGTGCCTAGGTGAACAATTGATTTTATATCCGGTATTTATTTTCAAATCGCAACTCCACACTCCCTCATCTCCCATCCTGCTAGGAATAGCTACTCAGGCATTCTCTACTACCACTCTCACTTTTAACCATGGCCTGCCTATCTGTCTGTCTGTCTGTTTGGAGCCGCTGTTGTGTAAGAATCCTGGGTGCATCTCCAGAGACCTATGATAGTTCTCTATTGTGTGAGACAGTGGTTCTTACTACAGGTAGAGAGCAGAGAAATTCAGACTGCAGCAGACTCTAGTTACTGTGTTAAATAATATTTACTAAAGGAATAATTGGACTGTTAAATACAAACTCTTGTTGCTTTAATACGGACCACAATACACTGTCTATCTAAGAACTCATGACTCTCATCACCATAGTACCTGTTCACATAGGTAGGGATATGAAATGGTAGCAATATGAAACAAAAGCAAATAAATAAAGCCCAAGGAGTGCATACATATTACAGTAGATGGTGTGTTGCATGTTCTCTTCTGTGCCCAATCTGCGGAGGATATGAGTTTGTTACAGCCCTATCTTTAGCTTAAGCTGTATCAGCTCTGGAGGCCACCAGCCCTTGTTTGATGGACACAGAGGCATAAGCTGGGGCTTGTCTAGGATTTAATTGCTGTGGGACTCACACACTTGAGTTGAGCTTTCTCTGCCCAGAAGTATGTGAATTCTTACCTCTATCCACTTCATTGAGAACCCTCTTCTGAGCACTGAATTCAAGTCTGAGAATTGTGAGAAGAATATCTCTGTATGTCTTAACTGCTGGGGTGGAATAAAAGCAGAAAAGGGACCAAAGTAACACAGGTACCTCTACACCAGAATCAACAGCTGGAAGGTTGTGGAGTCTGTGGAGCACAGATGTAATATGAGCCATATAAGAAACATCACCTAATAAGAACAATAAAAAGAGTAGTTTTGTTTATATTCTAATATCCTGGAAATGCCATTTGTTGCTGTGTAAACAGCAAAGCTCAAACTTTTCTTTTTTTATTAAACATTTCTTCCCTCTCAGAGTTGAGAGATAAAGTCTCTCTGTGAAAGACTTTCCAGCATCGCTTTACATTTTCACCAATGTAATTTGGAGTACACTAAAAGCAATTTAGCTTGAAAGTTATGGATAAGTAATGTAGTTGCTAAAGTGGAAGTTACTAAAAGGGCTTATGTTGTTTCTCAAATCCCTTATACACTTGCCAGCAGGAGGCTAGAGTCTTTCCGTGGGTCATCTATTATCTTTTAAGATATATGAAGTTATTGATAATGGCATCCTGGTGGGACGTTCACCTCCCTATTAATGTGTCAAATCCAGCTCATGTCAGGCTGTTTGGTGGTCTAAGTTTGATAAATACAGGCTGTTCCTAGTTCCAGTTCCTATTGGTCTCGTAACCACATCACAAACTAACACCATAATTGATACAAACTAGAACCCTTGCCAGAAGTCTCAGCAGAAGGGCCAAGAAAGAATGGGTATGAAGAGCTAAACAACACTTTAATTCAGGTATGCCACGGTCCCCGAACTCTGGAATACTTGTTGGGCGGGGAAGCACACACTTACTCTCCCTGTGCTGTACCAATTATGTTGGCACTAACACTTCAGTATCCAAGACAGTCAGAACCCCAAGCTTCACAATAATCTAAAAAATTATAATACTAAAAAGCTATTAACAAAAAAATCAATTCCATTTTCCTGTAGCCATTTACAACATGACATTTCTTACACTGCAGTTTTCTATGTTAGTAAGATTCAGCCTGTGCCTTGTCATAGGGCCATAGCTTGATATCCTGCTCTTGCTGAGTAGCACCTTATTCCATGAATGGTCCCATTGACTTCAGTAGGACCTTTAATTAATAAAGTGCTAGCTGGTATTTGTGAGAGTATCAGAATCTAACACATAATAAGAAGAGCTCTGTGAATACTGTGAAACCAAAGTTCAGCAATATTTACTCAGTTTCTGAATGACTGTTCAGTTCCACAATAGTCACACCCATTTTTACTTGCTATATACTCACATTTCATGTGTCTTTGTTTATATGAATGTTTGAGAAACATGTTCAAATAAATATCCATATTCACATGCGAACAAGAGTATTTCCGTGCTAACACATGATGAATATTTGTTGTTCATTGTTCATTATTTGCTACGAAGCATGTTATGTTCCTGCTTTAACCAGTTACAGAGCAGAAATATTACCATGTAATGAGGTGAGTGATCTGACACCACAAATAAAAAAAAGTGAATAGTCAAAGTCCAGCATTTCACAAATGACCAATACTATAAGATTTGTTCAGATGAACAATTCCTACAACAACTAAGAATACTGAAAGAATTCAAAAGCTGCTTATGAACAATATGCAAACAGAATAAGGGCCTAAATTAGTGAGCGAACTTATTCACAGACAATAGCTGCAGTAATTAGATGTACATTGGCTTGTAGTTGCATGTGCAAGGAGTTTAATTGAACATTTGTGCTCATCAGTATAGTGTCCCTCTGGAACAAATATGTAATTATCGTAGGAACATCAAATAAGTCATAAGTGTTAATCCATTTAACTTTCCAGAGCTACAGTGCAGTTAACCACAGCCGTTCTATTTGACATCAACTATCAGCATTTTAAAATTTTTTACAAAAACAAATATTTTAATGCACAAATATGATATGAAATATGAACACTGAGCCTGATTCTTGTCTTGCTTTCACTACTGGAAAGTAACTCTACTTAAGTCAATGATGTTCCACTCCTGTGGAACAGGTGTATGTGAGGGGGCAAACTGTATATGCAATACAATTATGAACATCATGAAACTGTATACAAGCATATCTTAACACGTTAGTGTGCAGGGTCATAAGAATGTGCTTTGTGGCAGTGCAAAAAAAAATAAATTCTAAACTAATAGATGTTGTGAAACTGCAGTGGTAAAGCAGTCCTGTGTTGTATCACATTTGTTTTGAGACAATGAATGAACTCCTGGTCCCATTGAAGTCAATGGGGCTGGAATTTCACCCAGTGACTTTAACTTACTTTATTATTCTAAAAGTCTCTCTTAAAGCTTTTAAATGCCCACAAAGTGCAACAAATGAAATTTCAATTCACACAAGTTGTTCTGTGCAGCTATTTGCCTTCGTAGTGAGAAATATCCTCATGAGAATTTTTTTTGCTATATTTTCTGTGTGCTTAATTATTTTGGGCAGATCCTGCAAATACTTACACGTATTTAACTTTACAGTTCCACTGAAGTCAATAAGCCTGTTCATGTGCTTTACATTCAGAACTTATTTCAATTCTTATCTGAACTGAGATATAATCTCCAAATGGTTCAGTGTTTCAAAACAAAAGCTACATAAATATGTCTGGTGAGTTGTTAATGTCACTAGAATGCCAGACAAATACTTACACACATCTTATTATGAATAACTGCTACTCAGGACTATGTCTCCACGTGTTTCAAGACTAATGTTTTAATAGGAACATTGTCTCCACAATAGAAGTAAAGAAATTTCTTAAATTACATTTAGAATTAAAGTTACTCTTTTATGCTGACAGATTTTAATGAAGTGATTATCACCTTTATTTTTCAAATACTAATGTACTAAAATATCAAAGTTAAGATGTCTCTGTTATTTACTCTCTAGAATATGAGTTCAATGAGAGGACAGGACCATTTTGAATACCAACTGGTTATCAGCAAAACATAGCACTTTTTGGTGGGTCTTCAGATGTAATTTAAAATCATGAATTCACATTTCAAAGAGTTTTATTTAGTCTTTTAAAAGTTCATCAGGAAATTCATCTCCAATAACGTGTTCAGAAAATCCACCAGCAAGAGCAAAGGAATGGGTAAAAGAGAGTTAAAAAATGACTGGTTTTATTTTACTTGAAGAAAGATGACAACATAGTCTGGCACCCTGTGTGTATGTAAACTGTGCACATTTTCCAGTAAAGAAAAAGAAAGACACACATAGAAGGATATAAATAAAGATATGGTCACCTCAAAAGAAGGCCTCAACATTTATTTAGGGTGTTTCTTAATTTTAATTGCTGTAAAAGTTCATTTTCCATTGCTTTATTCATAGTAATAGTAAAACACTATTTAAGAAATCAAAGAGATGTTACACATCCTTCCTACAAATAAACAAAATGTGTTTCCTCATGGGCTCATCACACTTCACATCACTATTACACCTTTGCTCTATTTCTAGTTATTTTACTTTCCACCTGGGATTGTGTGAAGCTCATTCTTACAGTGAATAACATTATGTTTGTTGTTTCCCTACACAGAGAAAACCAATGGCTTTTCTTCCTGGGAAAGAAAAATCCAACCAGTGGACCTGCTCATTCTGATTTCTATTTAAAATCATGAGAGCCTGCTTTCAATATGGCAGTACACATGAGCAGGGGGAGTGAAAAAAGAAAGTACATGTGAAACAGGAGCCCATCTGTTTTTCAATATTATTAAAAATATAAAGAGGAAGGGATACTACTTGTAATAACACATGAAAGAAAGGCACCCTTGTGTGACTGTGGCTAATATTCTCTCAGGCCATGAATGGCTAGATACTTTGCAATGCAATGATACTTTGTCACCTAACCTGTTAAATGCACAGTCCACAGTTTTTACAAGAATGCCTGGTTCAGCATAATGTTTTGCAATGCAGCAGTACTGACCTTCACCCCTTTACATCCCCCCTATACACACAATCCCTCTTTTTTTATTTATATATGCAACAGACACACACAGCAAGCATAGGTTTTCCGTACTGTACACGTCATTATCTATGTGTGAGGAATACACCGCTTATCATGCCAGTGTAAACATTTGCCAAACATGAGTGACTATATGGCTATTATACATCCTGATACTATATCCCAATGCTGACTGCCTCTGTTCCAAATACCATCAATAACAGACATGCAGATCTGTCCGGGCTTCCTCAAGCCAGTGAGGTTTGCATACGAAAGTGGATCTCTGTCCTTGGTCCTGATTCCTTGCACTAGTTTTGTTATCCTGGTACTGAGAATTGTAAATACAGGGTCTTGGAGACAAACAAGCCCAAGCACAGCCATGATGTGACTGCTTAGGAGGAAGCAAGGATGAATACAGTGAAAATATGCCCACAAAACACGGCTATATTATAACTCCATGCACTGTAGCAAACCTTAAACCAGAGAGAAAAGGCTTTCTTAACATGAGATCAAATTCCACACAAAAGTCACGCATGTACCACCCTTCACTTTGCTTCCCCATTCCTCTCAATGCAATAATTATAAAGCCAATAAAACATAGCAAGATCCCAGCAGCAAAGAGATCGATGAAGGCAATGCTACTCTCTAAACCTTCAGCATTCTCACAACAGCTCTGTGCATTTGCAAACGGTATCTTAGTTCCCCCCCACCCCCCAGCAAACAAGCAGAAAAGCACATCTTACCACTGGATGAGGGAGAGAAGCACAAGTGCCCACACCATCATTTTGAGAGAAAATGCAGGATTCGAGCTCCCCAGGCTTGTTGGATTTGGAGGACTCATCTCGCTTTTTCTCCCCCCCTCTCCCTTTTCCTCTTGGTTGCAGATGGATCCGTCCCTTTCCTTCTTTATTTTTATTTTGTTGGTGGTTCCCACCCCACCCCCCTACGAGGTCCCGTCAGTGGGATGATACATTGCACCCAGTTGCAGGAATTAATATTCAGAGGGGGCAGATATTAGATCTGCCCAAGCCTTTTGCAACTACAATAAAAAAAAAAGTCAGCTTAGGCAGCAGCTTCCAAATCTAGATAAATAATATAACTGGGAGGAAAAGGGTGGGAGAGAGGGAGGACACACACAAGAAAAGCAGGCAAGGTAAGGAGAAACACACTCACACATAAGCACATACTCACACAGACACCAGTACACAGACAACACAATCCATCAGCACAGGAGAAAGGGAAAGGAGAGGGAGGGTAAAAAGAGAGGGGAAAAGAATAAAGCAACGGAGCTTCTGCTTGAATGCAGATTAACTCTGAGGTCAAAGTTGAAATGATGCACACTGCTGCAGCACAGATTAACACATGCGTGGTGTCAGCCGAGGTGCTTTTTAACCTTTGATTACACGTATGCAGGCAGCCCAGGTTTTCATTTTGGAGGCAAGAAGGATCTGGCAAGTACAGAAAGGAAGGTTGAAAGAAAAAGCTTCTCCTACAATGCAGAGCATCCTCATTGCTTTTAACAGCCTGGAAGTCGTTATTGCAAAGGGTAAAAAATAGAAAGGATGGACAGTGGGGGGAGTGAAAGAGGGGAGGGATGGTTGTTGCTAAGTAACTCAGGAAATGGAGAAGGCAGCATTGGTGGAGTTGCTATGAATGAGGTGGTTTAGTGTGTGATAGGATTAGGGAGAATTTGCAGGGATCTGATCTCCCCTCCCCCTAATAAAATCAGACTAGAGAGATGCAGGAAATGCCCTAAAATAAGACTAAATGGATAGGGTGAAGAACAATGAGTGTGTGTAAAAGCTTGACCTTGTCAGATCCTACCAATTTGTGTCCCCAGCCTCCCAAATTCCACTGCCCAAAGAGACAATAAATGTAGATGCTTTTTGCCACATGCATACACACATATACACAAATTGAGACCAAAACATATCCCAGTGCAAAAATGCCATACAAATCCCAATCTAGCACCTGGATTCTGCCAGATCCTACCAAGTTTTGGCCCCAAATTCCACTGCCTAAATAGAGAACAAGTCTAGATGCCCATATTGGATGCACAACAGCAACAAAAATCAAGATAATTCCATTTCTTAAATGGAGAACAAGTTGAGATGTTCCTCATTAAGCAAAATCTTCTGGATCTTAGTACTAGCCAAAATACTTAGATTTGGCATCTGGATCCTGCTGGAAAATGTCAATTTCTAGCCCCATCGCCCTAAATCCCACTGCTAAAAAGAGAATAAATCTAGCTAATCCAAGTGTATCTAAAATTACAGACATTGACACATTTTGGTGCAACAAAGCCTCAAAAACCCAGATCCAACCCCTGGAAGCCAATTTTCCTTTTAATTCCCTCACTTAAAAAGAGAGTAAGCTTAGCCACTCTGAGTGCCTAAAAATATCCTGACCCTGATGTAGCCTCATGCTATGATGCCTCAAAAAACTTATATCTAACACCTAGATCCTATGTTTATCGTTGATTTACAAATTATGGTCATGATTCCTAAAATCACTGTAACTTGATGGACTTCAGTGGAAATACTCCTTATTTATACTAAAATAAGTGAGATCATGTTTGGCCCTACACATATAAGAATCACTTCACCCACCAGTGGCATGTGGACAGTTCTGAGATGAAATGCTATCAAATCTGTCAGTATCTCAATACTTACACATATTTATATTTGGGGCCCAATTCATATTGCTCTCATTCCTGTCTGGTAGAATAAAAGATTGTAAACTGGCCAGATCTGGCCCATGGGGAATACTCCTAGCATTAAAGCATTCCCAGACTGCTGTTAAACTGCTGTAATGGATCTCTGGTATGCCATGGCCAGAACATAGCTGCATTCCATCTATTCAGTTTTCAGAACAGCCTTTTGGGAGTTCTTGTCTTCGAGATTAGTTGAGAACAGCTGTTAGGCTGAGAGCCACATTGGCCTCTGATTGGCTTAGGAACCCAGGGGATATAAAGGTGGTGTTCAGCCACCATTGTCCTACCCATTGGGTGCTAGGCTGAATAGATCGCAGCCAGACCTATGAATGTGGCCCATCATATTTATAAGGAACCCATCACCTTTTTCTCACAGTGTCAATTAACAGACTGTTCAATGGGAAATAGTGAGGCCAGCAGAGAATTTCCCTGTTGGAGAACAAAACCCCAGCTGGTGTAAAAGACCTGCTGCACCTCTGCCTCACCTTTCCAGAAGAGAGGTCATGTTGGGCAATTTAGGAGGGGCGCTACACTAATCCTCCACTGGCTTACAGTCCATTAAGGACTCTGTGTAAGTGGCACAATTTAGAGCAGCCTGGCAGCAGCTCGGTCTTGGTCAGAGACAGGACTGGCCCTTATAATCAGGGAAGTATAACTGTATCCCTGACACTTCCCCCACCTTCTATCCTGACCAAGCAAACATCTACTGCTTGAATGAAATTTACCCTTCAATGGCTATTACCCCAATGGCTATTACATTAGTTTTACATTTCACCCATATGGCACAATATTACAATACCTTTGATGGCTCTAACAGCATAACATGCATTAAAATACATCAAGTCTAGTCTGTAAAAGAAATTTGTAATTTTGGGGTGTCTATATACTTTGAGTGATTTTAGTGACAATTTTTTAGCCCAAGTTCACCTGGTTTTGTGCCCGTGCGTCCATGAAACCACAACTAATTAGCAGCAAATTCCCCCCTCTTCCCCATTCCTGGAGTCCTCAGCTGAGGTCACTCAGACATGAAAATACTTGACCACAACCATTAATCAATATTTGGATATCAAAGCAGTAGGAAATGTGGCTGCACATGGTTATGATTGAAACACTGTTCCTGCAGTTATGGAGACGCTAGCTATTGAGTACCTGGCCTTTCATGTGTTTTTAGTGCTCTAGTTTATGGTTATATAGACAACTTTTGCTGCGAACAGGTTGTTTATTTGTTCCATGTAACATCTGCTGCTAGCTAAATCTAGTAGGCTATTGGCCATTTATATACATATTGCTAAAGGAAATGTGGCCTTCTAGTTTTGCTGGCAGATATGCTGGAATTAGACTGTGAAGTTTTAATAAGATCTTATTAAATTAACATGAAGGACCAAATTCACAGCCAGGCTGAGATTTAGTCTAATTTTGTGTGTGAGTTTTTTTTGTAGTATGTATGAGAAAATTAACGGCCCCCCATATGAACATGCCATTGAACTTTTCAATTGAACATATGACGACTGCACAATTTTTATTACTGCATTTATGTATAACCATGCCTTTCTGAAAATGTAGATGTAATAATTATACAGGTAGGTAATTATGCTAAAAAAATTGTTCATTCAGACTTAGACAAGAAACAGAATTTTGGAAAGTGCCTTAGTGACCTACGAACCTAAATTCCATTTTCCAAAGTGCTCATGCAGGTTAGGTGCCTAACTCCCAATCGGTCAGAATCCTTCCAGATTTTGTAAACCTATACGAATATCTGGTAATTGCAGATATTTTCCAAGAAAGTTTAATTATTATTATTTTATTACTTTCCTCTAAGAATCTCAAAGCAAATGAAACAGTTGGGCAAGATATAATTACCTTATTTTATATAGGGAAAAATGGCATAAAGGGGTTAAATGATTTTCCAAATGACACAGAGCATTTCTCAGTGTCCAAATTGGGAATAGAATCCACGACTTTTGTTTCTCCCTAGATAACTGTAAAATTCACTGCTCATGAGTGGGATAAACTAATATCAAAATACAGAAACAACATAATTGAAATTAAACTAACTCATCTTAAAATCACATGATATTTTATAAAAACAAATTCAAAGCAATGAAGAGAGGGCTTTTTTTAAACACAAAATATAGATAGACGGCTGTTTGTGTGTATATATTATATGTGTGTGTGTGTGCTGTGATGAGTTTGCCCATGAAGAAACTTCAGAATTGGACTTGTCAGAATAAGAGACTGGAAAGTGGAACCCACAATTAGATGTATGGGTCTAGTCTCTTTTCAGTCCATATTCAAAACACTGATTAGCTTTCAAAGGAGCTATAGTACACATGTGAACTGAATAGAAAATATACGCAGTAGAGCGACATTAAAATCTCAGTTCTGAGATGATTATCCACTTCTGAATGGACAAGATTTCTAGATCTTGCAAAAAGCTCTCTAGGTCAATTCTTCCTGAAGACCACTGCAACTGTCAGGATTTATAAATTTACATTCATACCGATTGCTGGGTCATGTATTGCAAATTATTGCATTTTATATATAAAGTAAGTGAACACTGAAACAAAACCACAAAATATTGCATTCATTTACTTTGATTTTGATGTAAAATTATAAAAAATGTTAATTGTTGACTAAAATACTTGAGCACTCCAAGGATGATAGAGGAATTAACTTCACAATCTCCTAACAAAAACATACTCTTATCAACAATTGCTGATTTTACCATTAACATCTAGCATCTTCCCATTCCAAAAGGCTCTGGATAAAGACTCTTGAGAGACGCTCCTAACACCTGGAAGAAAAGATGGGCTTTGCAACATATCTGGAAGGTTGGGTTCTATGGGACTAAAGGAAGAAGCACATTCTAAAGTGGTGCGGTCATCACACAGAATGCCCTACCAGGAACAGCCAGCTCCAGCCTAAAAATAATGGAGTGATTTCTAAACCAATTTCACCTACTGCTAAGGACTGCAAGTGTATCAATATGATTTGCCACACCTCAGGGGGAGCTCTAAAAGGCATGATGTCTACATATTAGACACTACTAGCAACAACATTATGATTCCACCCTTTAACAGAGTGCAATGTACATTCATCTCTATACCTGGAAGGTTCTGCTGGCTGATGGAGTAGTTCCAGCTCTTCCCTGTCTTATCTGGAGTAGCTAGTGTCTTTACTTGAACTAGAGTAGTTCAGCAATTGCACTGAGAGCAAGCCCCTGGTTGAGGGTCCATGCACACTCCCTAATATCTCAACCTTGAACACCCACGCATGATTTTATCACAGTTTAGCTCATCCTGAACTAAGTTGCACATTGTTAATAACGGGGAAATACAATATTGTGTAAAGTAACAAATTCAGGAAATTAAAAATGAATGAAAAAACTTGAATTCTTAGAGCTTTCCATGGAAAGTTTTCGTCTTTGAAATACTGTTTTAAATAAATTATTTTATGGTATTTGATCATTACAATGACCCCCAATAAATTATTTAATCATTCTTGAAGTAACTTAGGAATCAGCACTTCCTTATGGTGCGATACCTCTGCCAACATATTCTACTCAAAGTGAGCACTGGCAATTTGGCCTTCAAACGATTTAGTAATGTTTTAAAGCACCATATATATAAGAATGCAATCTTTCCAGTCAGTTACTTAACCCAGCTAATGGTAAGTTTGTTACTGTATTAAGTCCACTCACTTTTTCTGTAGCGTACATTAAAGGTCAGGCTGGCTAGGAAGTGGAGGACAGACTCATGCATTATTTTTTCAGTTCATTCTTTTCATTTACTTTGTAGAATTGTGGTGTTTAATCTTTTTATGCTTTTGGAAAATTAAATATTTAAGGACTTTTATGGCTTACTATTAGAGGAAGGGGCCTTTTGAGGATGCTAAAATCTGCCCATTCTACATATCTGTAATATTAGTCTTATTCCCAATTGAAGAGTAAAAATTCAAGTTCACATTAACCAAGAAAACTTTCTAGTCACTAGCATCTCTATTCTGCTTCTCTAGTCTATCATACAGTAAGCAAAGCAGCATCATGAGATATTTAGTTTCTGCAGAAATGCAAGAAAAACATTATGGCCTCAAATATCCTGAAAGCTGTTATTTAATTCAGGAAGAATGCATTATTTTATCACCTTTTCACCATCTTTAAAGACAACATTGTTTCTTTCCAGCTAGAATAGAATTTGTTATTTCCCAATTTAGACTCCAGTTCAGGAAAGCATTTAGGTACACCCTTACATTTAAAGAACAAGAATACTTGTGGCACCTTAGAGCCTAACAAATTTATTTGAGCATAAGCTTTCATGGCTACAGCCCACTGCATCGGCTGCATAGAATGGAACATATAATAAGGAGATATATATACACATACAGAGAACATGAAAAGGTGGGAGTTGCCCTTGCCAACTCTAAGAAGCAAATTAATTATGAGAAAAAACTTTTGTAGTGATAATCTGTTAGCCTTCTTGGCAACAAGGGAACACTGTTGACTCATATCCAGGTTCTCATCCACTGTAATCCCCAGATCCTTTTCTCCAGTCAGTTCCCAGCCTATAGCAGTGCATGGAATTCTTCCATCCTAAGTGCAAGACTCTTCACTTGTCTTTGTTGAATCTCAGATTTCTTTTGGCCCAATCCTCCAATTTGCCTAGGTCACTCTGGACCCTTTCCCTACCCTCCAATGTATCTATCTTCCCCCCGCCCTGCCCCCGCTTAGTGTCATCCACGAACTTGCTAAGGGTGTAATCCATCCCATCATCCGGATCATTAATGAAGATGTTGAACAAAACCAGCTCCAGGACCAACCCCTGGGGCACTCTACTTGATACTGGCTGCCAACTAGACATGGAGCCGTTGATCACTAGCCATTGAGCCCGACGATCTGTATTCTGCTGCTTTACTTTCTTCCTTTTGTCAGGATCCTGAACTCTACCATCTCATGGTCACTGCTTTCCAGGTTGCCACCCACTTCTACTTTCCCTACCAATACTTTCTTGCTTGTGAGTAGCTGGTCAAGAGCAATATGGTCCCTAGTTGGTTCCTCCAGCACTTGCACCAGGAAAACTAAATATGATTTAACTTTTTGAGTTAGAAGGAAGGATTAAAATGTCAAGGATCTGTGCCTACTATGCACCATGGAACTCTGCTCTGTGGGTGCCCTATTTGGGGTAGACTTGCAGGATTGGGGCAGGACAGAGCCAGGGTGGGACAAATGTGTGGCGAACATTTGCAGCTATGAGCATCTACCACCTTTCAAGTGAGCCAGTAACAATATACAAAACATAACAGATTAGAATCTGCTGATACTAATCCTAACTGAAGTTTGTACAGATAATTACTCTGTAACACTGGTCCATCTTGATACATAGAACATTCGTACTGTATACATTCATTGCTTGTTTCTCATTAGCTTTTTAGTAAGTTGCTCTGAAAACCCAATGGATTTACAGGCAGTAGCATACTTTAGTCACCTTATTTGAATACTGCCTTGAAACAAACAAAAAGGATGACAATTATCAGGTCTGCATATATTTTCAACCCCAAGGAGATAAATTCCAGGGTCCCTTTCATCTGTATTCCCAGGACTCAGTCAGCAAAATTCAATACTTTTGAAAGGAAGGTCATTATGAATTAATTTGATAAATCTTACTTGTTCTGTTATTTGAAGGATGATCATCCAGAGCCTTTTGGCTACACTCATATTCACTCATGAAACTGTAGGCTTTGTTTATTTCTGTTCATTTTTCTTCTTTATGAAATATTTTAATAAGATATTTGAATTGTATTAATTTTTATTCAATACATTTGTACACTTCTATCCTCTACATGATATGTGCACATTTTAGTTGTCTCCCTGTCTCTGTTGTATAAATAAAAAAATGTTTACAACAGAAATGAATTAAAAGAGGTTCACTGTGAAAAATCTTTCCTATTTAGCAGGACATTTTCTAATGCAAGAATTATTTCCTGTATTGACGACAACTCTTTTTCCATCTCTTTCCCATATAATGTTATATTCCAGAGCTAAACAAATTGCACTCTGATCCTGAAAACATGTGCTTTACTTTTGCTATTAGTAGGACTATGAATAGTAGTAAAATGAAGCACGTGTGTTTACAGGCTTGGGGCCTGGGGCCATTAATGGAGCTCTGACAATTTACACTGTCGGAGAATCTGTCCTCTAGTGCCTAAGAGCGTAATACTGTAGGGATAACCACTCAGATTCACATTTCTTGTTTTACATTTGTCTGAGAACAAGTTGCCTCCAGATATGTTCTTTTTAACTCAACTTAAATAAAAATTTACAAAGATAATGAATTTCTGCATAAAATACAATTAAAATTAAATGAGCAATTACTTGTAACTCTATCAAATTAAAAATAAATAGAAGTTCATTATTGTTAATTGAAATCAATCATTTATAATGCTTAATATCTTTTGCAAATCTTAAGATATTAAGCTAATTCCAAATTAGAGCAGTTGAAGAGGATGAATAGAATTTCATGATAATTTTGTAAAAACGTATTGCAAGTTTCAATGAAATTTGAAATGTTGACAAAAATCCTCACTGAAATGCAAAAAAACCCTCAACCTGTTCGAATTAAAATAGTGTGTAATGGGATGTGTAGGCTGCAATAAGAGTTTGTCAGGCATTTCTGCTTCTAGTAGTGGGATATGCAAGAAAGTGCAGAATTGGGTTATTTGTTGGTAATTCATAGAGCTGAATTGTTTTTTCCAGGAAAATGTTCAGGATTTTCAAAAAAAAAATCCTGTCTCATATTGGGACAAAAGATAAAAAATTCTAATAGATTCAGGTTAATGAAAATATTTCAATTTGATAATTTAAAAAATAACTTTTTTCATATTTTTAATTTATTTAGTAAAATCTGTTTACATTTCGAAACAAAAAGCAGATAAGTGATAAAGCCAGAGATATAGTCCAAAATTCCAGTCCCAATTACTGAACCACACTTCCTCTTCAATGACAGTTGTGATGTTCAACACCTCAAAAAAGAACCTCCAGCATTTTACAGGATCATATTCTCTGTAAGGCATGTAAACAGAGCTGAGATCAGTGATAAAGTGTCTGAAATCCTGGTCATTATGAAGTGTTCTAGTATGCAGTAGTTAAGACCTTGCTTTCAATATTGGGATAACATGAAATAATGATCAAACAATTTTTGGAATAACATTAAGAAAAACCTTCTCATTCCTGTTTTAGTTATCTCAAAGGACTGACAAAAATTTATACCCACTCATTTAGTAAATTAAAGGGTAGTGAAAACAATTGATGACAATTTAGACATTTGCTTAAAAAACACTCAGAGGCCTGATTAAATTTTTTAGACCATCTTAGGGGAAAAAATAATGGGATGAGAAGCAAATATTAGAGGCAAAGGGACATTAGGAGTATTGCTTAACAGATCAAAAGAAAATGGACAGAAAGAAGTGATTACCAAGGACCTTATGAAAAGTCTACGACTTCTTTTCAGCTGTATCTCTGAAGGTCTCTTTCAGTTTTCAAGCTTTAAAGTCCATAGTTAAACTATTTTTTGCAAAATGTTCCAAACATAAACCTACATCTTGTTATATTTCATAATTTTTGGTCTTGTACCACATGAAATATGCTTCAGACCTGTGGCTGTTTTTTGGAATCTCTTCAAATAGACAACATTGAAGGATTCACAGTCCTGTAAAGCTTTTTATGTTTCTATTCCTATTCCTTTTTCTTTTATTTTCTATTTTAAACAACAGAAGCATCTTCCTCAGTTCCAATCCACCTTTATGCCTCTGAATGAGTATAACAAGTTCATGTGGACCATAAAATAATGAAATACAAAGCAGATCTTCCAAACAACATTATTTGTTCCAATTATGTCAGGTATTTCTCATCCACAATAAGTCCAGGATACATTCCTTAACATACATAAAAAAAAACCACTCCATTAGAGAAGTAGATCACATGATGGAATGGACCATCCTAATTCCCCAAGGAACCTACTGCAATACAGAGGAAAATACCACTGACTCCACACTCCTAGTTGTCACCTACCACCTTACACTGGAACCCATCAAACAATTAAAACTCATACTTACTGGGGAACCACATCCTGAAAGTATCCCTTCTTCTGGGCTTCAAACAACCCCTTACCTGGCAAAGCTCATCACCAGAAGGAAGCTCCACACATGAACTCTAAGTGGCACCAGCCCTTGCTATAACAACAGATGCAAAACCTGAAGCCATATGTCTACTGCTATGATGACCATTACCCCACACCACACACCGTTCAAGATGCATGCCTATCCCAATTTGTGGTGTGCCTCATTCAAAATATCAAATGCCCCACCAATAACTTTGTGGGTGAAACTAGACAATCACTACACTCTCGACACAGATAAGTGATAAATGACAAAAATATCCTATCGCCAATGTATAAACACTTTTCTCACAACAACCATTCCATATCTGACCTTTCAATCCTCATTCTCAAAGTAAACCTATACAACACTTTCAAAAGATGAGCCTGGGAGCTTAACCTCATAACTGCTTTAGACATGAAAAATCATGGAGTCAATAGAGAAACTGGTTTAATGTCTCATTACAACAATCAGTAGCCCACTAATTCTCCTTTGTCCTATGACTGCAGAGTTGTCTATTACCCACTTCATTTTGAATGGTTTCTTACAACATGTAGTCAATTCCTTACGCTTAACAATCTGTGCCATCTTGTAGTAGCTGTGACACTCGGATTACTTTCCCAAGCTGAAGAAGAGCTCTCTGGAGCTTGAAAGCTTGTCTCTTTACACCAACAGAAATTTGTCCAATAAAATATAATGCCTTCCTTATCTCTCACCTCCCTTGTATCCTGGGACCAAAAGGGCTACAACTCCAATGAAAATGGTTTTACTCTCTTTGACAGAAGATCATAAGAGTGAAAAATGGCAAAGACTTTAATTAATTCATTAAATCCATCTACTTGAAAGAGAAGAATGTTGTCCCCCGATGAATATATATCAGCTAATAAACTGATACTACAAGACATCTTTAAAAAAGATGATCACGTACTTTTTAATTATTATTTTTCCTATCCTTTTTTTCTCTTAAAAAATGCCACTTTTCCTGACATTTTTTTACCTTTTTCATTTGGCAGATATTGGTTTTATTTTCTCAATGGTTAAGAAAAACAAGCCAAGACACTAATATATTGAGCATTTTCATTTTTGTCAGAAGTGTCATTATGGGAGCTGGTCAGAATTTTTCTAGAATCATTTTTTTTGATTACACAGATTGATTTCATGAAATCACTTAGATTTTCCTGCAGAAAGAAAAATATTTTGAAATAAAAAAAAATCATTTTGGAAACTTTTTATTGTTTGAAAATTTAGAAATTTTGTTTCACAATATTGAAATTTCATTTTAATTTTTATATTTCTCCGTTTATTTTATATTATTTTATGACATGTCAGGAGTAGTAGTAGTGCATAATATGAGTAATATGACTTGTTAACAACAAGCACCTGGTCACTTACACAACTACTGTTTTGTAGTGGGCATCAGTGAAACAACAAGAATCCTGTCAGTTTCAATCAGCAGCTGTCAGGGCATCCAGGGTTCCCAGCCCCACAGCACTTTACTATGTCTACAGCTGGAGATCTATGGCACCATTTTTCAGTGTTTCCAAAACAAAATATTGCCATAAGTTTTCAAGTTAGGACTTTTGATCCTGGTTCAGGATCAAAAATATTTCTGAAAACTTACAAATTTGGGCAGAACTAAAATTTGGTTTCCCAGCCACCTGTATTAAACAATGATGTCAGGATTCAGCTAGGAATAAAGGTAATTCCCTATTGAAGCTGCTAAAAAGTAGCGAGGTTTTCAGAGGTATTAAGCACTCATAGAATTGTGCAATGCTTAAATTCAGGCAACCAAGTGTGAAAACCTTGGCTATGGTTTATAGTAATTTGCATCCCTCTGCTGATGGGATGGTTGTAAACAGGGCAGCAGAATAAAAATATTAGACTGGCATCCACTATATGCTATATGCTAGGCTGTTACAAAGCTGACACAAGTGCTAGGGCTGCTTTATTCTGTTCCAGGATCTGACCAGACCCACTCGCTATCTATGATTGGGGAAACAGAAAATAGGAAACCACCTATATACGGCCGGTGCAACCATTTAGGCGACGGCACTAGGATTTGAGGGGCAGCATTTTCTTCGGCAGCAACCGCAGGGGCCGGATCTTCGGCCACCCTGTTTGCCGCCAGCATTTAGGTGGAGGGAGCTGGAGCAGGGGAGTGCGGGGAGGGCCGCCTGCAGCAAGTAAGAGGGGGGCAACACGCAGGGGAACTCCCTGCCCCAGCTCACCCCTGCCCCGCCTCCTCCCTGAGCATGTCATGGCTACTTCACTTATCCTGTGTCCCAGGCTTGCGGCACATAAGCTAACTGGCGCCGCAAGCCTGGGAGGCGGGAGAAGTGAAGGAGCCACTTGGGGAGAAGGCAGGGCAGGGGTGAACTGGAGTGGGGGGGTGCCTCAGGGAGGAAGGTGGGGGATGGGGAGCTGCCGCAGGGGGGGCGCCTCAGGATAGAGGGGGGGAAGTTCCATCAGGGAGGGGGCTCAGGGATGGGGGAGGGCGCAAAATGGAAGTTTCACCTAGGACGCAAAACATCCTTGCACCAGCCCTGCACCTATGAATATTCTCCCTTGTTTCTCAAGTGCATTTCCTCACCCCAGAGCTTCCTGGACTGTTTTGTTTTCTAGTAATATTAAATCCTATTATTAACATTCTGTTTTCTGATCTGGACATAGCCTTTCATAGAAATGTGTCCACAGTATGTAGTATCTGGTTACTGCTCATGAGCTCAGTGTCACTGCTCAGGATAGCTTTTAAGTAAGTCTCAACATTTCCAGAGCTTCCTCACTCATTGCTTGATTGGTCTGTTAAAATGTCTGATAACAAACATTGTTTTACATTTCCTTAGTCTCTGAGTGAAAACTGAGGAAATGCAACATTATTCTTAGAAAAAAAATGCAGGCTGGAAATAGGAATAAGAGCAGATGGCACAAGTTAGTATCTTTAGAGATTATATTACATAAGATGGTAGGAGGCAGTTTTTTAAAACAAAGTTGCTATTTACATCTTAAGTAATAGAACTATTCAGCAGATGCTCTGATAACCAAAGCTCAGTTATAGTGTGGAAGCAAATAGGTATGCTCTGTAGCCTTAATATGCAGTAGTTATTCTCTGTCCTGATACATAAAAACTGAAAGTCTTACTACTAAATAAAGTGCTTTCAATATTAAACAGGTATTTAAGCTTAAGATCTAATTCACAGGGACACTAGCAGTAATTATGCATTTCTATTCATTGTGAGTCTTTAGACCATTTCACCTTTTGTTTGAATTCATTTGAGAGAGAATTTAATGACACCCTAATTATTTCACATAGGGCACCTTGCTCTTAATTTGCAAATTATGAGTCTGATACAGTCACAATAACATCCATCATCACCAAGGGGGCTTTCCAGACAAAAAGCACCTACTATGATTTTTGTCTGTAAACTCTCACTGTCATGTCTCTTGCTCTGATTTAGGAGCACTGTTATTACACTGACTTCTGCAGTATGGTCACAGATCTATATGTTGGATACAGGTAACAATTCTTACTATATTGAGGAGGAAGGTAAGCCAAAGAGAGACAGCAAGGGGATTCGGGACATTTTGGGGGACTGGAGTTTCCTTAGCTTCTCCTCGTAAGTCATGTGCTCCAATTAGACATGGGGCCATTGATTACTATCCATTGAGCCTGATGATCTAGCCAGCTTTCTATCCACCTTATAGTCCATTCAGCCCATACTTCTTTAACTTTGCTAAAGTCAAGGAATAACATATACACTGCTTTCCCCTCATCCATGAGCTAGTTATCACATCATAAAAAACAATTAGGTTAGTCAGACATGACTTACCCTTAGTGAATCTATGCTGATTGTTCCTGACCACTTTCGTCTCCTCTAAGTGCTTCAGAATTGATTCCTTGAGGACCTGCTCCATGATTTTTCCAGGGACTGAGGTGAGTCTGCCTGGCCTGTAGTTCCCCTGATCCTCCTTCTTCCCTTTTTTAAAGATGGGCACCACATTAGCCTTTTTCCAGTCATCTGGGACCTCCCCCAGTCGCCATGAGTTTTCAAAGATAATGGTCAATGGCTGTGAAATCACATCTGCTAACTCCTTTAGCACCCTCAGGTGCAGCACATCCGGCCCCATGGACATGTGCTCACCTAGCTTTTCTAAATAGCCTGAACCACTTCTTGCTCCACAGAAGGCTGGTCACCTCCTTCCCATACTGTGGTGCCCAGTGCAGTAGCCTGGGAGCTGACCTTGTTCGTGAAGACAGAGGCAAAAAAAGCATTGAGTACATTAGCTTTTTCCACATCCTCTGTCACTAGGTTGCCTTCCTCGCTCAGTAAAGGGCAAATACTTTCCTTGACCTTCTTCTTGTTGCTAACATATCTGAAGAAAACCTTCTTATTGCTCTTAACATCCCTTGCTAGCTGCAACTCCAAGTGTGATTTGGCATTCCTGCTTTCTCTCCTGCATGCCTGAGCAATATTTTGATATTCCTCCTTGGTCATTTGTCCAATCTTCCACTTCTTGTAAGCATTTTTTTTGTATTTAAGATCAGCAAGGATTTCACTGTTCAGCCAATCTGGTCGCCTGCCATATTTACTATTCTTTCTACACGTCGGGATGGTTTGTTCCTGCAACCTCAATAAGGATTCTTTAAAATACAGCCAGCTTTCCTTGACTCCTTTCCTCTTCATGCTATTCTCTCAGGGGATCCTGCCCATCAGTTCCCTGAGGGAGTCAAAGTCTGCTTTTCTGAAGTCCAGGGTCCATATTCTGCTGCTCTCCTTTCTTCCTTGTGTCAGGATCCTGAACTCGACCATCTCATGGTCACTGCCTCCCAGGTTCCCATCCACTTTTGCTTCCCCTACCAAATCTTTCCTGTTTTTGAGCAGCAGACCTGAATTCCTAACCAGATATGTGAAATTTGATGTTCAAACCCTAGAGGAAGCAGATTTGTACCAATAAATTGTGAGTGAGTTTAGAGTGATAGTATCAGAGGGGTAGCCATGTTAGTCTGGATCTGTAAAAGCAGCAAAGAGTCCTGTGGCACCTTATAGACTAACAGACATATTGGAGCATGAGCTTTCGTGGGTGAATATCCACTTTGTTGAATGCATGTAGTGGAAATATCCAGGGGCAGGTGTATATATATGCAAGCAAGAAGCAGGCTAGAGATAACGAGTTTAGTTCAATCAGGGAGGATGAGGCCCTTTTCTAGCAGTTGAGGTGTGAAAACCAAGGGAGGAGAAACTGATTTAGTGGCTAGCCATCACAGCTTTGTTACCTGAGTGATGCGTGTCAATTTGCAATAACTGAAGCTCAGCAGTTTCTCTTTGATGTCTGGTCCTGAAGTTTTTTTGCTGCAGGTTGGCTACCTTTAAATCTGCTATTGTGTGTCCCGGGAGGTTGAACTGTTCTCCTACATGTTTTTGTATATTGCCATTCCTAATATCTGATTTGTGTCCATTTATCCTTTTCCGTAAGCACTGTCCAGTTTGGCCGATGTACATAGCAGAGGGGCATTGATAGAGTGATAGGTAATCATCAATATTCTCTTTTGGACACATACAAATTATTGTGCGTAACTGGACTACAGCTGGAACTAACTATTTCAGTGTTTCTTCCCCTTTCTATGATATTTGCTGGTTTATTCTGCAATTACAGTCAACTCGGTTCAAAATGAACGTGTGCAGGTAATTTCAATATAATCCATTTACCCAAACTAGAGTGACTTTGGGCATGACTTACATTATTGCTAAAGCCTGGCAATTATGGTATTATTACAAGCCCTAATCATGACCAGTGCTAGGCACTATACAAATACAAAACAAAACAGGTGTACCTGCCCGAAGTGGCTCGCAATTCACATGTAAGAGAAGATACAACAGATGGATAGTCAGACAATGAAACAATATTGGTCAGCATGATAGACACTGGTCTCTGCACACTAGCAGCCTTGCTGTTGTCAAGTTTTATGTAGCGTTACAGCATAGGACAGATTTGAGGAGGGGTTTGAAGATGGATAATAAGGTAGCATTTTAGATGGCCACAGGTAATGCTTCTAAAGCATATGGGGCACCTTGGGAGAAAGTACAAAGGTGCTTATTTGAAAATTTTATAAGAGGAAGTGCCAGCATCATGGGTTCATTGGAGGTGAGCACAGTCAGCTCAATAGCAAACAAGAGACAATAAGAAGGATGGGGTTTGACTATGAAGGCCCTTGAAAAATAATACAAGCAGCTTGTGTATATGCAATAAAGAAGGGGAGCTAGTAAAGGGATTAAAATAAGTATGGTCTCTAGATTTTTCTGGACTCAATTTTTTGTAACTCCTGTTCCCCAAAATGTCCCGGACTCCCTTCCTATCTCTCTTTGGCTTACCTTCCACCTCTGACATGTTCCCTCAGATAGAAAACTATCTATACCAATACTGAACAAACATTTAGTAAGATGGGCTTTACTTGATAGGTCTATCAGTCCAATCTTAATTTAGAGGGCTGGGTTGAAGATCCCTCCTACAGCAGGTTCTGGCTCCTTTATTTCCTGGCTGAGAAATGGCTCAGCAAACAGGGTCTCTCTTCTTGTGAAGGGGAACTGTGTGTGCCAGGATGAGGCTCATCTCTCTGTGCTTCTCCCACTATTTCTGCAACTAGGATGGCTTTCCCTCATTCTCTCACAAAGATTTCTTCTGGGGCTGACTCCCAGAACCTCTGGATTGGCTTTCCTCCTTTTCTTCCCTCCACCTTGCCCACACTCCAGGTGTTCTTTTCACAAAAGGAGGGGAGCGGTCAGACATCGTGGGGCCCATGATACTTTTGCTGTCCGTTTGCAGCCTCTGACCCCTGTCCCATCATGCTGAGGGATCAAGAAGCCTTCAACTGACACTTTATTTATAGTCTTTTCTTTGCCAGAGTATCTCAGTGAGAGAGGAACCCAGGTGGTTATGTAAGAAAAATATAAATTGTTTTCCAGTGTAAACAACAGTTCAACTGTAGGATGTTCCTTTTCATCCCTCTACCACATTTAGAGTGTTTGATAAAGAATACAGTGACTATATAAAGCCAACAGGTCAGCTATATATTTCAATTTGCCAGAGAGTATTTTGTGGTTTTTAAATCTGCAATCCTATGCTTTTCTGCCTCAGTAGTGACTGAGTGGAGCACAAAATCAAGGCATATATTTTCAAGGTGCTAAAATGAAATCACATTATTTATTATTGCAATCCCTAAATGGAGCCACTATTTTTTGGGGGGGAACCAAAGTCCCTCAAAGGCTCCCGTTGCTATAGCCCATCCTATATATTTACTGTAGTAGCCAGATAAAGTATTAATGCAACAGCATAATATAATAATGTTTTTATGAAACAAACTAATTATAATGGTCCCCTATCCAGCAAAGCCCTTAAACATGTGAGTAGATCCTTTGAAGGCAACTGAAATCAATGAAACTACTCATGGAATTAAAGTCAAGTATGGGTTTAAGCGTTTTGCTGGATCAAGGCTATAAGAAATAAAATGAAGTAAGAGAAAAGGGTGAGAAAGAGGGAAGAGGAAATGATTTAGAAAAGTTACATCCATCCATCAAAGTCTGTAACATTATCATGAATCCAATGACATCTGAGAACACTATATGAGCTAGATCTCAGCTGCTGTAAATCAGCATAGCTCTGACTTCAGTTCAGCTATGGTAATTTATGTTAGCTGAGGATCTTGCTCTGCATTGTCAAATCTAAAGTTTCTATCATTTTATCTCTATCCGAAGCAACTCTTTCACATGTGTGTTAAATGTAAGCAGGTTAGTTG
Source organism: Chelonoidis abingdonii (assembly GCF_003597395.2). NCBI lineage: Eukaryota > Metazoa > Chordata > Testudines > Testudinidae > Chelonoidis > Chelonoidis abingdonii. The sequence goes on from NC_133775.1 coordinate 86,632,080, forward strand.
TACTGACTCTTTCCAATTAGATGAGAAGATCTTCTGTGCACTTGTTCATAAGATATCCATCAGCCTTTTTATGGATAGCCTATCTCTGATGGAAAATCAAGTGGCTTTATTATCTTAACTGAGAGTATCATAACTGGTAGAACCTCTTTGTTATGTACACTTATTCCTCTTTTCCTTTCCATATCTTTAAATGCATAATTTAAAAATTCTAACAAAGAAGTGATTTTTTTGTATTAAAGTCTAAAGAACCTTTAGGAAAGTGACTATATGTGAAGGAAAATTCTCCTGCAGGCAGCTATGAAGTATCAGGTGCAACTGGGCAGCTCAGATGATTATGAGAGTATTTTTTTATACTTTGTCATTTCTTGTTTGCTTTTGAAATATGAGATTTGTAGATTCCAAGGCCATAGAACTTCTCCCAAATAATTCTTAGAGCATGTATTTTAGAAAAAAAAATCCAATCTTGATTTAAAAATTGTCAGTGATGGCGAATCCACCATGACCCTTGGTAAATTGTTCCAGTGGTTAATTACTCAGTATTAAAAATTTTGGCCTTATTTCCAGTCTGAATTTGTCTAGTTTCAATTTCCAGCCATTAGATCACATTACACCTTTCTCTGCTAGATTAAAGAGCCCATTATTAAATATTTTTTCCCTATGTAGATACTTATAGACTGTAATCAAGTCGCCCTTTAATCTTTTCTTTGTAAACTAAATAGATTGAGCTCTCTGAGTCTATCACTACAAGGCAGGTTTTGTAATCCTTTAATCATTCTCATGGCTCTTCTCTTAGTCCTCTACAATTTATCACCATCTTTCTAGCAACTGAACTATTAAATTATTATTCTCCTCCTTTTCATCGACTCAGATCATTTTAAAGAGGCTAAAGTGAAATGAAGTTTAGAATTAAATTTGTTGTCTACATTAAAAAACTTGCCCTTACTGGTAACTTTTGTCTACACTAGGAATATTTTGCAAACATTTCCTCTTGCTACTTACACTGAGTCAGTTCCTTTAGTACTAGCACCATCTGATTCCTAAGATAAACAAATATTGATAGAAGCATGATTCTGAGATATCCTACAAGTATAGGATTTAAGAGCTGAATAAAGGGTAGTTAGCTCCTTGTCTGACTCATTTAATAAATGCATTAGGATACACAGTTAACACAGTATACTACAACATAAAACCATATTGTACCCAGCTCAGGGGACAACTAGATTGGAACCAGATCCCCTAACACAGTTGCAGTTATATTGTTCACAGGCCTTAAGAGATAGTAATACTGGACATCTGGGGAATTTAAGGATGTTTTATGACATTTGTCACAGATTCCACATTAGACCTTTCATTGGGCTAGTTGGCTGAGCACTGATAGATCTGCTGGCACTTTGAATGTAAGAACCATGCATTCAAATTCATAACTATTTAAAGATGTATCTTTCCTCCATGAGATTCTATTCCTGAAATAAATTCTAAGGTTCATCCTAAATCTTGCTATGGAGATTTTATTGCTTTGAAGTCAAATGAGAATTTAAAATGTGTTTGTAAAAAATGGGAGCCTTCATGTAGTCAGACCATTTGTTTTGTTTGGACTTATGCCACATCAAGGGAGTAATAGTAAGAAAGACTGCAGTGTGTAGAGAGAAAGCACAAACCTGACTTTCTAGATATAATCAAAGGCTTATTCCACTCCCTTTCTTTTGTGGAAAAGCTTCTATATTTGGCCTTTGTAAAGCCGTCTCCTGATTATACTGTATGCCTTAGCACTACAACATCTGGTCTTCAGCAGTGATGTCATGTGCCAGATTAATTCCTCAGGAGGTGGTGCAGTAATTCTTCCATATGGTGTACTTATTTATATAATTTTAGTCCCAAAAGGCCAGGACTAATTCTAAGGCCAAGGAATATACCACAAATTGGCAATTGTCTTCAAATTTTGCTTCAGTCTATCAGGGAACCGTCCTTGTTTCACTCGGGTGTGACTTAGTTATTCTTGTTAAAAGGTTTGACCTGACATTAATATTTATATCATTTTTATTTCATTCTTTATATCACTACAAGGGCAAAGCTAACAAATTTAAGACAAAGGAACTAATCTATACAATAATTAATTATTCTTTTATGTATTTGTCACCACCTACTAGAAGACCATGGTAACATAACTCAATAGTTCTAGACTAGCTTCAATATTTACAGAAAATAAATTTCGATGTAGGAACACATTATTCTCTTTTGAGTAGAGCCAACTGATGGTAAGGTACAGATCATACTGATTAGACTGGGAAAAGGGAGGAAATGGGGTTTGTAATTGGTAATGTTAGATAAACCTTTCAGATAGCTATCTAAATTACTGAGGAGATTATTTTTGTGCCCTGTTGGTGAAGGAGAGAATGCTGCAGTGTGATATTATTTTTATATCATTATATCAATATTCTATGAAACAATCAGAATTTTTTGCATAGTATTTTAAGAAGATAAGAATGGTGACACGGAGTCAGATAATTTTTTCCATGTAGTCCAGGATCCTGTCTTCCTACTGTGGCTGGTGCCAGAGTGAATGAACAGAACAGTGCAATTTATCAAGTGATATATCTCCTGTTTTCCAGTCCCAGGTTCTGGCAGTCAGGGTCTTGCAATGAGTTCCATATTCCTTGCAATGACTGTGTGTAATATTTCCCTATGTTTGTTTTAAACCTGCTATTCATTTTCATTGGGTTACTCCTGGGTCTCGTGTTATGTGAAGGGGTAAATAACACTTCCTTACTCACTTTTTCCATGCCACTAATGATTTTATTGACCTCTACCTTTAGTCATCTCTTTTTTTAAACTGAACAGTCCCAATCTTTCAAATCTCCTCTTATGGAAGCTATTCCATATCACTAATCATTTTGTTGCCTCTCTCTACATTTTTTCCAATACATCTTTTTTTTGAGATGGGGTGACCAGAAGTGCACACAGTATTCAAGATGTGGGTGTACTACGGATTTATACAGTGACATTAGATTTTCTGTCCCATCTTTCCCTTTCCTAATGGTTCCTAACATTCTATTAGCTTTTTTGACTGTGGCTGCATACTGAGCAGATGTTTTCAGAGAACTATCCATGATGACACCAAGATCTTTCTTAAGTGGTAACAGCTAATTTGGACCTCATCATTTTGTATGCAAAGTTGGGGTTGTTTTCCAATGTGCATTACTTTGCATTTATCAACACTGAATTTCATCTGCCATTTTGTTCTCTAGTCACCCAGTTTTATGAAATCCCTTTGTAACTCTTCACAGTCAGCTTTGGACTTAAAACTATCTTGAGTAATCTTTTTATCATCTACAAACTTTGCCTCAGTATGCCCCTTTTTTCAGATAATTCATTAATATGTGGAATAGCACCGGTTTCACTACAGATCCTCTAATTTCCCCTCTCCCCAGTGAAAACTGACCATTTATTCCTACCCTTCGGCTCCTATCTTTTAACCAGTTACTGATCCATGAGAGCACCTTCCTTCTTATCTCAAAACTGCCTACTTTGCTTAAGAGCCTTTGGTGAGGGACTAAGACTTTCAGAAAGTACACTATATCCACTGGATCACCCTTGTACACGTTTGTTGACACCCTCAAAGAACTCTAATAGATTGGTTAGGCATGATTTCCCTTTTTAAATAGCCATGTTGATTCTTCCCCAATTTATCGCAATAATCTATGTGTCTGATAATTCTGTTATTTACCATAGTTTCAACCAATTTGCGTGGCACTGAAGTTAGGTTAATCGGTCTGTAATTGCCAGGATCACCTCTGGAGCCTTTTTAAAAAATCAGTGTTACATTAGCTATCTGACAGTCATCATATACAGAGGCTGATTTAAGTAGTAGATTACATACCCCAGTTAGTAGTTCTGCAATTTTGTATTTGAGTTCCTCCAGAACTCTTGGGTGAATACCATCTGGTCCAGTTGACCTTTTACTGTTCAATTTGTCAGTTTGTTCCAAAATCTCGTCTATTGCCATGTTAGTCTGGGACAGTTCCTCTGATATGTTACATAAAAGGATGGCTCAGGTGTGAGAATCTCCATCACATCACATTTAGCTTCTTTAGGCTCATTTTTGACTGCCAGAATCTCTGCTATGCACAGAATAGGTGATAGAATTAAAATATTGGCTACCCACATGCCTTTTGTACCTATTTTAACATTTGTTATTCCTCAGGCTGGCTTGTGACTACTGCCTTGTGAGAATTTTTGTTTTTCTTTGTTATTAATTCATTTTCTCAGTATGTAACCTCCTTTTGCAAACTTCAAAGCATTTTCAAGCTATTAACATTAGAGAAAGCTGTCCCTGCCAACCAACAAAATGCAGCCATCTCTGGGGTGAAATATCACAAACATTACAATGATGCTGTAGAAATGGCAAGAATCTGGGAATTTCAACACATTGTCAGCCAATACCTGATGATTTGATACCATTGTGAAAGCACCGCTTTTAAAAGCAGGGTATCTGGGTTTGACAAAAACAAACTGATATGTTAGGTAGGAACAATATATATATTTTAGCAGGTAGTGTAATTCAGTGATATCCATACTGAATCAAAAATATGTGGCCATTTTAAAAAAATAAGCATATATATGAAGACAAAGTTAATAAAGAACTAGATTTTTTCTCTGATGCAGAAGAGGGACGGAGTCCACCAGATAGCCTGTTATGAATCCCTGATCCTTTTGACTAATCTGTACTGTCCCTGGCTCTGGCTCTTGTCTCAGCACAGTGTAGAACAGCCTAACAACTGATTTAATCTACACCATGTGGCAGTGGTCCCCAAGGGACTGCCCACCAGCTGGATACTCTTGGTGCCCTTGTCCTGACTCCTTCCTGCTTTTGCCCACCACTAAGATGGACACATGTAGGAATCCCACTGGTTGGATTCTCAGAATACAGAATTCCATTAACATTCTCATACCGAATATGTTTGAATTCAACCAGGGAACACAGTTCCCCACTGGCATTTTTTTGCTGTATTCCTTCATTACACGAATCATCAAATTTCACATCACTTATAGGCAACTGACCAATACAAAATTTTCAGATAGTGAATATTTTAAATTTAACTGTTCAATCATTATCTGCAAAACAAGACCTGTTCCCTACATAAATTCATAAACAGTTTTGAATTTCAGATACATCTGAGAATTTTATAACCTATTCAGGAACAGAGGGAGGGAGGCAAAATTCACCAAATGGTTTTATTGCTTACTTCTGATATTTACAATTCAAAGCATGAATCTATTGGTAACAATTGAACATAGCCTGTGGTATATGGTGGAGGGAAAATTCACAAATCATGAAACTGGAACACAAAATCCTTTCTAAATCTAGGATGTGCAAAACTGCATGCACATGTAAACAAACCTGACTGAAGGGCTTCAAAAGCAGGAAAGGATTTCTAGATTTTATAATCCTTGTGGATTAAGTTAGAATTTGCCTGAATGTAGAGAGTATAGTCCCTAGCTCAAAAAATCACTTCTTAATGGGATTATATCGCTATCTAATAGTGTCAAGTCATAAAATGGTCTAAAGTTTGAAGTCAGATCTTGTCCTTGATCAGACTCTATCGCTGTGAAAGCTGAGTGACTTTGTAGCTGGTTAAAATACCCTGTTTAATGGGATTCAGTAAATAGTTTCCTCTTAGTAATATCCGTGCCACAAATTGCCATCTGGTAAGTGGTCGTACAATTATGGGATGGGTCGGGGTCCATTCTTCTGTTCAGAAACCAGGGAAGAGGATGTGAACAGAAAGTTCATGCACTGGCCCTTCTGAAGCATATTACAGAGCAGAATTCATCACTGTGCCAATGCTGACCTCAGCACAGAGAGTAAGGGAGTGAGACAAAAGGTGGCTTTATGCCAAGTTTGTGCTTCCTCTGTGTTAGGGCTACCAGAGGCTACATGCCTTAGTGGTGAAATACTCCTGAAAGCAGAGTGTTTGGAGGAGGAGATTCAGCAAAACTCCCTCCACCACTCTTCTGAGAATCTTCAGAGGTCCCCTTTATTCCTCCCAGTTCTGAGGCAACTCCTTTGGGACCTCACTTAAGCCCATCTGAGCCTTAGCAGTTGGTTTGTCCCTTACCAGGTTTGGAGGCTGACTAGCCTATTTTGTCAGGAGTAGAGCTTGTAAACATTTTCTGCCAATGCTTTTTCTGGGTGAACGTTACAGCGTCAGGTTGACTGAAACATTTAACAAATTTGTGATGAATTTTGGTGTGTGTGCGGGGGGGGGAATTCTTAACAAATCTAAATGTTTCATTTTGACATATTCACAAGAAAGTGGTTTTAGTGTTTGATTGGAAATGACTTTTTGTTTCAAAATTTACTCAATTTTGTTTTAAATTGGAAAAGGGTCAATCTAAATTAAACAGATTGTTATGAGTTGAATGAAGGTTGTTTTTTGTTTTGTATTGGTTTTGGCTTTTTTAACTTTTCAGTTTGCTGAACATTTTCAAATATTTCATTTTCAGGCCAACCCAAACAATTTTTTCTCATATGTTGACAATTGCCAGTGAACTGTACAATCAGTTATTCACACAGCTCTGGTCAGAGGCCCGAGGAGCCAAGTTTGGGTTGAACAGGGGCTGAGAAGCAAGCTTTGGCTCCAGAGAACGATGAAAAGCAGCTGGAGCAGACCTGAGAATCAGACTCTGTGAGTTTCCGGAGGCACATTAAATAAATGTTTTCCTCTTCTCTTTTTCAAAGACCTGTATCTGTTACACAGCAGGAGGAAGGTTAATATTTGGTTTATGTTGTGTTACTATCTTGTCCTTTTTTGTCATAAATATGAAGGGAAAGTAATTTTTTATAACTGCTTTATAACACTAAAATTGTTTAAACCCCAAGTGGGTCATTCCAAGCAAGACTCTACTTGTATTCTGTGTGCATGTAGACGAGCCCTTCATCGCTCATGGTACAAATCAGCCAGAGACCTATTACTTTGCAAAAACCCAGTGTCCTTTTATTTCCCTGTGTTCATTCCCACCACCATCTATATACAACTCTGTACAATTCAATAGGAGTTAGGTAGCCACTTGTGGGACAGTAGTTCCTATTGCTAGCTAGGACCAGTTGTTCCTTCCTACCAGCTTTATAGGCCTTCTCCTCAGCAGGCTCACAGGTGATTGCTCTTAGGCTCCTTTAATGAGCCACACTCTGCCAGCTCCAATCAGTTCCTCTTGATGGGAGCTGCACTGGCAGGTTCTGAGCTAACAGGGGCTGGTTCAGTGCCTCTTAGGGCAGCACCCTGTTACAGTGCACATAATTGCATGTTCATAGGCTAGGATCTGAAATTTGAAGGTGCTGATATCTGCTAAAATTCTAGCACTTGCATGCACTTTTAAAATCATCTAACTTGCATGTTCTCAAGTGTTAGAAACTGCATCCTCCAAACCTACTGACCCCATACATTGCCTGCTGTATCAGTACTAAACTCATTATGTCCCCTCTCATAACATTAGGAGGTTGGGCTGGGGTAATACCCAAAGTATAAAGCATGTATCTCCACTAAAGATCCATGGTATCTTACACAGGGCAGTTGTGTTGCCCATTATGTGCTGTCCAAATTCCAAGTTGGCCAATTACATTCCTGGAACTGTTACCAGGTAGCAGCGCAAAAAGTCATTCACAAAGTCTATTTTAATAGCATCCACAAATTTGCTGTGATGGCATTGTAACTCATTTTATTCTGTGAACATCTGTACAAAGATTTTTGTTTACAGAAGACCAGAAAGAGAGAGAGAGAGAGCTGTGAATCTTTATTAATTCCTGAAGTATATGGTGGCCATCTTAAAGGATCTGTGTGGGTTTGGAAGTCATCCAGCCCAGGAGCAGAAATAGTGTAATGTAGCTTAAGTGGCCAATTATTCAGCACAAAAAGAAAATTATGAATAGTGGTTACTTGAATCGATAGTCATATTAAATTCTTTTGTGAATGACTGGACTTCACTTTAAGTGGGTTGGTGGGGGGGGTTGTCTGGTTTGCCAGGGGAGGGGGAATAGCACTTTCCGAGTGGGAAGTAGGAGAGAGGCTCAAAAGCTGCTGCAAAATGGGGAGTAGGTCAGTGTGACATCGCTGACTCATCCCCAGGGAACAGAACGGCTGGGGAATTGAAGAAGGGCAAGCCTGGTGGGAGAAGCCCTTTTCCCTGAATCAAGCTGAGTAGCACCCATCCACTCTCCCTTTCCTTGGGGTGGCAAAATACCAGGTTTGGTGAGGACCTGCTATAGACATCGCTCCTTTCTAAGGGGGCTGGGAAGGAATTTTTTCCTTAACACCAGATTGGCCTAGGTGGTGTGTGGTTGCCTTCTCCACAGCAGATTCAGGGAGAGTGTTATTATAGTGAGTAGGGAAGGGAGTTAGGCTGTGGTATCACAGAATCATTAAAAACGTGAGGGGCAGATGTCCAGGGTAGGTACTCTGTAGGGAAGGGTTACAATTACCAGATAAATGGCTTTATAAATTACTTAAAAAGGAGTAAAGAAGCAGAACTTGGTGGGTGTTTGGAGCTCCTATGACTAGTACGGCAGAGAGCCAATCCTCTTTTCTTTTATAGCCCACTTCAGCCTTCACTTGGGGGGAAGATGGTAAGGTCCCAGCAATGGGCTGCCCTGGGAACCTGGATGGAAGAAGAGGGGGGATGGAGGAAGCTCCCCAGGGAGAAATTGAATAAACATGGAGTTTTCTGCCCTGTACATTTATATGCCAGGTAATCCAAGACATCTAATAATATAGTTGTGGCCTGATTAAAATCATATCAAGTGTCTCCTGTCCTTCTTTCAGTATAGCCAGCTAATCACCTTGATAGATCCATGGTTGCATAAAACATTCACTGAACAATGAATATAGTTGTAAGTCAAAGTCTGTTCATAAATAATATGTGAACAGAGATAGCTAAATCGTTCAAATTAGTGGTTCATTGCAAATAGTTCTTCAGCTCCTCTGACCAGCAACCTTTTCCTTTCAGTTATAACTTATTAAGCAGCTTGAACTTTCTCCATTTCCTGCCTAATAGCATAGCTCTGCCTTTTAAACTATTTTTGGGTTTCACTCCAGAGCAAACATGATTTCAGTGATGAATAAAGTGATCTTTTGTGTATAATTAGTGTATTGATTTAAGTTTGTAAAGCACTTTGAGGTCTGTCTGGATGGAAGACAGTATAAATGTAAGATACTGTTGAAGGCATATTATTCTTTTGAAAATAATTACTCATTGTATTTAACCACATTTTTCTGCAAGAAGGAAATCAAATGGAAGGAAGGGTTTTCACTGCTTGGTCCAGAAGATATCACATCAGTTAGGCTGCAGGTTGACCACCACTGCTCTGTGGGCTGCACGCGGCCTGTCAAAGTAATCTGCTGGCAGGCCACCAGACCATTTGTTTACATTTGCATGGCTCCCCGCAGCTCCCAGTGGCTGCGGTTTGCCATTCCCTGCCAATGGGAGCTGAGGGAAGCAGCGGCCTGTGAAAATGTAAGCCATCTGGTGGCCTGCCAGCCAATTACCTTGACAAGCCACAGGTTGCCCACCACTGAGTTAGAGGCTACAAATAGCATGAACATATGCTAAGCAAGTGTATTCTGAATGCAATTAGAGAAGGTTAGTCTTGTGTTTAAGGCCCCTGACTGGGATTCAAAAGTTTGGGTTTAAGTCTTATCCCACAGGCTTCTTGTGTGACCTTGGCATGTCACTTAATTTTATATGTCTCAATTTCCCATTTGTAAAATGGGGATAATAATTATTTATTTGTCTTTGTTATCTATTTATATTATAAATTCTCCAAGGAAGGGATCATCTCTTACTGCTTGTTTTTACAGTAACTACAGGGCTCTGATCTCAGCTGGGGCTTCTAGCCACTATGTAATGCCAATAAACTAAATAATTAATATTCATAATTCAGACCAAAAGATGATTTTGGATGTTGAAGAAATTTGAACCTATCAATCAATCCTTTCCTCAGCGCACAGTGTATAGGATCACAGCAGGTATAGCTATATTTAGATCAAAATCAAGTTGGATTCACTTAATAAGTTTATGACATCATGATAAGAGTTGTTGTAAGCAGATATGCTACTTATAATCAAATCATCATTTCCTCTACCAAATTGATAGCATTATTAACTGACACTTACAAGCAATCTTGATGATTAAATTAGCTGTACTTCTCAAGTACATTATTTTCTGTCTTCCCCAGAGTACAAAAATCAAGCTAAAGTAACAGAAGTTTGGTACTTATCTGGACCAGGTGTCAGAAAATCAATAATCAGGAAAGAGGTCTTTCTCTTTTTCACTCTTTTCTTAAATGCCTCCTTCCTTTGTACTCTCTTTTCCTTTGCCTGTGTATCTAACTCTTAGGTCTCTTTCCCATTCTAATCCCTGGAAGCTGAGAAAATCCTGATATTGGCAGCTAGTGATCCCTAATAGAAATGGGAAAGGGGAAAGCGTCCATGCAGATTCTATTAGGCTTCTCAGTACATTTTAATAGTGTTGACTAAACATTTGATACCAAAGATTCTTAGACTTGCCTGCAAGAACATGTGTTCATGCCTCAGATGGGCCCCGGTGGATAAAGCTGGGTAACTACCCATCATCTCCAAGGAGAAGTAGTTCCATCCCATGACACTTTCTGTTCGATATGTATTGGAAGCTACAAGGGAAGAATAAGAGTCACTTAGTGTTTCAGCTTCATCAATATACTCCTGATTTCAACCATATGACTCTATTTTATCAAACTCAGATTATTTATAATTTATTAATTATTATCATTATTCTCGTAACTATATAAGGATCCAAATGAAAATGATCTGGCTACAACTTAGCATAGCTAGAACCTTCAGGGGTGGGTGTATTTTGTTTAATTTTTGACCAATGAGTGGTGTGACCAACTATTTGTGTGTGTACGCTGAACAGAGAACTTTAGTTGCTACACTGGTAGATATTTATTTGTATAACAGCGGAGACTAATCAGAGGTGGTAGGGAGCCAGAGGAAGAAAGTTTGAGGGCAGAGAACCAAACTCAAAACTTCATCTGTAAATACTTCATTTTCTTTGGATTTTTTTTGTATTTCTATTGTTTATTAATTTCTTGTTTTGTTTTCTTGTCTCAGGACTATTGTTTCCCTTACTGGAATATTTAATAATAATATTTCAGAATAAAAATTGTTGAAAAACTCATAGCAAAGTTTTTTTCATCATAGCCAGATTCTGTGGTACAGTTCAAACAAAACTACCATTGACTTCAATGGATGTTCTGCCCAATTTATGACTGTAGAATACACCTCATAATTTCTTATTTCACCAGTCCTAAAACAGTAGTAATACAATTTTAAAGAATTCTGCTACATTAACTGGAAACATAATATTTTTGTTCAAATTTCCACATATTGTCCATCATTATTCTTTTTGTAGCTCAAATTCAATTTTTAGATTATGTTTATAACAATCTGGTGTATTCTTGAGACAAGCTGTCAAATACTTGTCATGCTGAAAAGCAGAAACTGCCAAACTTCTTATGTGGATTTGTCCCCAAAAATGTTATCCCTAATTTTAGCACTGTTATTGTTGTCATTTTGCAATTAAACAGAGGGATATGCAGCATGGCCTGTAAATAAAGTGTCTGTGATCTGCAAAAGGGCATTCCCTCCTACAGTCTTCTATTTCAAAAGTTGCATGAATACCAAAGGTGTGTAAAAGTTATTCTAAGATATTATCCCACCTACAGTATATCAGTGTGGATTGGCAAAAAAAAAAAAAAAAAAAAAGACCCACTATTTTATTAAATTATTCTGATCTGAAGCAGGTGAGGGGAGGGAAAGGAGTCATTACATGTGTTGTTGTAGAATGTATAAGCTATGCAGACTTCTGAGTCAGTAGAGGAGGAAAAAAGATAAAAGAATTGATACTTTTCAGTCCACAGCTTCTCCATAATATTTGAATGAGTTGTTATATGGCTGTCTGGCACTTGGCAAATGACTTAACTGAGGGATTAGATCATTTATTGCAAATTAAGTTATTTCTATCATATTCCAACTCAGGAATCCTTCTGTCTTTTTTTTCCTCAACAATGATTGAATAAATGAGCAGATGCGGATGTCATGTCCTTGTGTGATTAGCTGGAACTCCTAGTTCATGGCAAGAAGCATCTTACTTGCACAATAACCTTTTGAGTAACTCACTAGAAGATCTGTGTGCATATAAGTGACAGGAATTTAGCTTTGCCTCACCGATCTGATTTTCTGCTGAATTTCACAATAGTGAAATGGTTAGAAGAATTGCTTGAGTCAAGATGGAACATATGCACAAATGCAAGAAATATCATTGGGTAAGCGTCTCTGGTCCAATCAAGCAGTGCAAATCACAGGACAGGAAGTAAAGCAAAGGAAGCCTAAGCCACCTTTGTGGCCTCTGATCATGGGGCCATCTGTGGGCTGATATGGCCCCCAGACTATATGAGAGCAGTCTGAAGGCTTCTGTAAATTACACCTGCCCCAGTTTGGCCCCAAGAATACAGAGAGCACAGCGTACCCCAACAAATAAGTTTGTGGATTTATGTGTGAGCAAGTTATAGACATATGCAATACTGACTTGTATATGCAACTGGGAATTGTACACCCATATGTAATTAAAAATTTCTGCCTTTATGTTCTTTTGATCAAGTGTGCATCACTATTCCTTTTTTTTTTTTGAAAGATAGAGTTGTAGCCTCTGTGTAAGTTTATTCTTATTCTCACTCTCATAGTGGGGGGGAAAAATCTTCCTTTCAGACAATCCTCCAGTAGCAAATAATTATTCTTGGAACTGCCCTGTGGTTACTGATCCGTGTGATGTGCAAAGTACTCAGGACTAATGTTTTGTTTTCAGGTTCTTCCTGAGTTTGCTGAGGCTAGGCAAGAAGTGGCATAATCTCTTGCATTACTATCTCAAGTCCTTGCCAATCAATGTAGAAGCATTGTCAGTTGACTCTGTAGGGAGAACCAGATGGCTGGCTTTTTTTTTTTGATTGAAAGGAAGATTGTAGTAATAAGATAGACATAAGTGGTGGGAAGGGTAGGGGGAGAAGGGAGGATCTTTTAAACAGGCATTAGATGGTCCATCCGAGAAAAATAAAAAATATTCTCCCTAAGTTATTAGCAATAAGAGAGGCAGAGTTGTAAGACAGAGATCTTTATTGACTATGCAAAAGAGGCGATTATTACACACAGAAAGGCATGTTTTGTCTGGAATCAACCTGGCCCTCCGTTTGCATTCCTGAGCCCTTTGTCACACCAAAGTAGGTCCCTCCTAAAATCTGAATCTCTATCTCTCCATTTCTCTTACTGTGCAGCATTCAGACATTTTTCATTCTTTTCTTTCCCTCAAGCTCTGCCTCTTTAAGAGCTAGGAACTCATTTCCTCTCACTTCTGCATGATAACCCTCTAAAGAGCTGGGAGTAGCACTGTCCATACCAGGAGCTATAAGCACATTGGTGGAGTTACAGAAATAAACTTAAGCTGAAAATTTGGATCCAGATCCAAACTTCCAAAACATTGAGGAATCTTTGTTTTTACTAACTTCAGGCCATTAGAAAGATGAACATGTAAGATCCTCCATTCTACTTTTATGATGTAGCACTTTGATAAGTAAGGGAGTCCATGGTACTTATATGGCCCCCATTACAGTAGTATCTGAGCAATTCATAATCAGTTTTTAATGTACACAACACTCCATAATATCTCTGTGAACCAGGGCTTTGGAGCTGTGCTCCGACTCCACTCCAGCTTCAGGCAAAAACCTGCTGTTCCACTGCTCCGGAGCTGCTCCATGCTCCAGCTCTGGGCTCTGCTCCAAAGTCCTGCTGTGAACAACTATTACCCACATTTTACAGATGGGAAACTGAGGTATAAAGATTCTAAATGACTTGCCTAAAGTCACACAAGAAGTCAGTGGCAGAGCAGGAAGTAGAACCCAGGTGTCTCAAGTTCTGAGCTAGTGTCCTAACCATTGGACCACAATTCTTTTCCCTTAAAGTCTTAGCAACATCATTGTCACCATAGAGGGAGGTATTATGCTAACATGAAAGAAAACTGCTGCCTGCTACTTACTTATGGGTACAGATGCAATGTTTTAATCTTAGCCTTGTCCAGATCTGCTTGGGTTTTTTTTGAGGGGGGAGAGGAGATGGAGGGGTGGTCTCTTCTAACCAACAGCAGCAGCACTATCACCCCCTACTTGAGGGCATGCCTATGTAGCTTGTATTTTGGTTGTATTTGTACACACTGTGGTAAATTGAGCCCTGTTCTCTACCTAATAGATTACAGAACTGAAGGGAAAGAAGTGGAGGAATTATAATGAACTAATGTGTGTCATATCTTTGCAAAAAAAATAAGTAATGTAAAAAACTTGCAGTGTTCCAGACTTCAATGAAAATAGAGTAGGCGTAAGAGAAAAATGGGTAATTTCAAAATTAAAGGACACAGGACATAATGGAAAACTGTACAATATTTGATAGCAATATGATAACATATGTTCCAATACTGTGCCTAAGGATAACAGGGAGGTAACATTCATTAGGCATATGATTAATGAGAAACTTCTGACTGGCTGGTGGAATTAGTGCAGAAGAGGAAAAAGGTATTAAAGCCCTTTTGGAAGGAAATGGGGGGCGGGGGAGAAGAGAATCTGGAAATGCCTAGTCCTAATCGTGTATTAATTTACCCTACTGCCATATTTGTTTTCTGCGACTGGTCTCAATAAAGTACTTACTACCAAATTCTGCTGTTTAGTATGATATTTAATTTATAACTGTGATTGACTTCTGGAAACTCAAACAAGCATTTGGTTGATTTATTAGTGTCTACAGATGCAATAATCATCATCAGTGATTTTAATCAAGGTTCCCCTTCAGCAACCATATATACCACGTAGGTGACCTTGATGACAGAACACTCAACAATATTAAATAACAGATATCCAGAAGATTATTTTGATTTCTACCTCTGCTGATTTGTTCATTCCAATTGCAAAACGTGGTTGAATGGATGAAAGGATTTGATTTGGTTGGGGATTGGTCCTGCTTTGAGCAGGGGGTTGGATTAGATGACCTCCTGCAGTCCTTTCCAACCCTGAGATTCTATGAAAGACATCTGGGCACTGAGAAATTCTTTGAATTTTAATCCACTTTACTTAAACTTTTAAATTGGGGTTTGGTTGCCTTTGAAACTTATCACTATGGAGTCCAAAAAGACATCTGATTTTCATCTACACACAGTATGTATACTGGATTTTTTTCTCTCTTTTCTATTTTTGTTTCAGTTACATAGAAAAATTATATGAAGAGTTGTTATTATTAACAACAAAACTATACTTATTTATAGATTAACCTACGTGAGAATTATTCTAAGACACATTAGAGAAAACAGTTCATTGAGCTCAATTAAAAGACTTGGGAAAACAAAATATCTTTAGCCTGCCATGATGAATATAAATCTCACCTCAATAATTGAAAATTCCTTAAATTTTGGGGTGTAATAGATAACTGGAACCTGAGCTTTCTATATATAGTAAAGTTGCTAACTCAATATGGCCCAAGTGGTTCAAATAAAACATGAGACAAAAGTTCAGGAGGGTTAAGTCCTTGGAGAAATGTAGAGATATACAGAAATGCTGGAACAATTTTTGTAGTGGGGATACTGAGAGCCATTGAACTAAACTGCAAATCTGGATATGATGGAATCCATTTCAAGCCAGGCGGTGTAGCAGCACCCCTACTTCCAGCACCTAGGCAGATATATATAGGATTTTTTTAAAAAGCCAACTTAAAATAATATGAGTCAGTTAAAATTGTGGCAGTAGAACACTTTGTGTTGAGGATTAACTTGATACCAGTAGTTTCCAAACATGTTCATTTCTGGCCGTGAGCATTATGGGAGAGATTCTCTACATGCTGTTGAGCCAATTGAGTGGCACAAATGAGCCATGATCTGGCCACAAATGCCTACAAGAGAATTACCTTGTTTGTGGGGACTCCTCCTGGATATAAGCATGCTGGAGCTCGGACCTGTGTCTGAAGCCTGCTGTGTCATTTTTAAGTGAGGAGAGAGTGTCAGGAGTAGGAAGGGTGTGATGTAGGACTGACAAATCAAAACTATACAGTCTCAAGTTTCATTTAAGGCTCTAGAACAGAGGTGCAATTTAGTATAGGTCATTAGTTGCTCTAATTTGCATCAGGGCTGGCCTTCAGCCTATTACTCATTAAATCAATTGGTAACTTACTCCAACATTACTCATGTTGTTCTGTGTTGCTGATTTGAAGTTTGGGGGCAAAGAGGCTGTTTGTGTGGATACAGTGACAAATGCATCTGTGCTGATGATTACTTACATGCATAGGAGCATTTCTTAGCTCTCTTGAGTGTGATTCCACTTTGCCTTACTTTAGCTCCTAGTTTTCTCTCAACATTCTCTCTTATCATTTGCTCAGCTCAAAAAATGGTTTTTCTTCCTGCCTACAACAAAAGCTCAGCCTGGAATCAAGATGTGCTCTTTTTCCTTCTTTGATCACAGTTAGAGATACACCTGAGCAGGGCTCATCTGTAATCAGCATCACTCATCTGGAGTCAGACTGTTCACCAATCATGCCTAATCTGTCTGATGACTTTGATAAAGAAGTAGTGGTGCAGAGATTTTAATGGGAGTTAAGCACCTAACCCATTTAGGCACTTTTAAAAATCCCAATAGGTGCTTATCTGCATTTTTAGGTACCGTAGTACCTTTGAAAATTGGGCCTGATTCCCTTTCAAGGAAACTAATGTCTGAAGAGTTTGTAGAAACATTTGCAGGAAAGGGCAAAAGAAAGTAATCAAGACTCTGAGCAGGATACCATTTGCAACTGATTGACTGTATCCCCCAGTGGTGGGGTAGAGTGTGTTCAGGTGCAGGAATGGTAGCAAATCTCCAAGAGCTATAAAGATCTGGCTGCAGAGGCAAATGGTTAGCCAATGGTTGCTTAGCAGCAGACCTCAGCTTTTGGTTGTTTGGGGTTAAGGTAGTTAGTAGTTTCTTGGGGTTTGCTTAGAAGTGTTAAGTAAAGAAGAAGGAAAAAATTCAGCTTTTAATTTACCTCACCATCCAGCCTTCATTAGTAGTAGTAGGAGTCATAGAAAAGCTAGCCTTAAAAAAGAAGCAGTAAGAGTTTAGAGTAAAGGGACTTAATTTTAAAATCATATGGAGGCTTTAACTGTTCTGCTGTCAGCAGGTCTTTTGTTTGACTTTCAGATCCTGGCCTAGCTGCCACTCTCCTAGCTGACTTCCCTAAAAAGGTGTTGTTTTTTTTCTGCCATCTTTAAGTCTTGTGTTTTTCTGTTCTGTGCAATCCATGTATTTCTTCCTTTTTGTTTCTGTAAAGAAGCAGTATGCTATAAGCTCTTACTTGGCAGTTCTTCATAGGATACCTTTGGTTAAGAGAAACTTAAGTTTAGGGTTCCTGTTTTTGAAGTTCAGTGTTAGTTTATTTTTAAAATACAGAAAATTGAGAATCAGGAACACTAATGCATATAGCTGGGATCTACCTATTACCCCTAGATGCCCTCCCATACTTGTCTAAAACAGGTTCTATCAGCAGAGCGCAACCCTTCAAACACAAGAATTCATCATGCCATATTAATCTTACAGATCTGAGTAACTTTTTTGCTCATGAAGGCTTTTCACATACAAACTTTTAGAAGACTTCTATAGGCAACATGTCTAAGTATTACTATTTAAATATGGCATGAACATGTCTGCTGCCAGCCTCTTTTAAATGATATAAAACATTTGAACGCAGTTGTGCAAAATAATCTCAAGTGCATTTGCTCTGAGACTAAAATTTAACCCTTGTGGCAGGAGGTATTAGAAAAAACTTTAGCCCTGAATCCCAGAAATAAGTGAAAATAGAAGTTTGATTTTTTAATTGGGAAACACATTCACAATATTAAATTATGGCAAAATTAATTCCTAGGAGCAAGTATGAGCAAATAAAGTTGATTAAATGGAAATCACAAGTGCTTTCTAAAACTGAGAAATAAATCAGTGTATTTGATTAGATACACTTAGAAAATTCCACACTGATACTTGCCATTATTATATGTGGAAACCATTTATGGATTTGTATGGTGAAGCCTAACCTAATATGAAATCTATAATAGTTTTGATATGCCTATTAGAGCTATGTGAAACTTGGAAACTCCTTCCCATCTGCCCCGGAAATTCCTCAAGAAAAGTATCTCCAGTCTACATCTTGGGATTTCATACTCCCTAGACTTCAATTTGAGACCATTAGTACTTTTTGTTTTACATTGCACCATGAGACAGCGCAAAAAAGTTTCTTCCCACTGCTCTTGGGCGGAAATAGACCATCTTGGAGAGACATATTTCACAGAGTGTACAGAGTCACATTCTTTTGATAATGGGGAAGAGGAAAGTGCTGGAGATTAGCCTTGGCACTGGACTATACACTATGTACATAGAATATGGGAATCTGGATTTTTAATAGCAATCACACAGAAGTGTTGGCCCTGATCCTGATGCCTAACCCCCCTGCTTCTCTCAGAGATGATGAACAATATTGTGAGGGTATACTTTCAGTACAAGGCAAACAGGGGCAGAGTTACATATACTGCCTATCTCAGTCACACTAGGTTAATCACTAGATAATCACTTTGCACACAGCCACAAGATTAAAAGGAACAAATAAAAGTGGAGTATCAAAGCAATGCAGTGGCTGAGTTACATATTTCCTAGCCTGCCCCTCTGCTGTTATATCTACTCACAGTCTATATTGTAAAGACAAGGCATTACTGAGTATGACCTGTGCAGATGTGAACAGGATTGGAAGTTTTTACTAAAATAATATGGTCATGATGGAGGAGCAGAAGATAATCCAGCCCTCTCTTGGGGATGAAGCACCACAGATGTTCCAGATAAATAAAGTAGGCCATATGAGAAATATATACAATTATAATAAAGAGAAGCAAAAGGGAAAGTGGGGCCGCTCAAATCCACCCATACAAAGATGCTTTTTCTGTATAAAAGTGTCAGCGGACTAGAACATTTGTTTAGGGAAGAACCAACAAACTGCAGAAAAGATTTTTTTTAAATATGGATTTATGATTAATAAGAAGATGCAGCACTTTGCACTTTCCAAATTTTGCCTGCCTTTTTGTTTTCATAAACAAAGGCCTTGATTCAACAAAAATATGTAAGCCTGTTTCAGTCCATCTTTATTCAATAAAGCATTGAAGCAAATGTTTGTGTTTTTCTGAATCAGAGCCTCTTTAATTCCCTTTAAATAATTATCTCCCTACTTTGAGGTCTGCAGGGTCGGTAAAAGAAGACAATCTCCAAATCTCAGCATTATCAAACAGAATTAACCTCAGAATTGGAAAGATAATGAATCAAATCATTATTGTGAGAATAAAGCTGATCAGACCATTTTCCTCTGAAGGAAATGCTGATAAAAAATGTGAAAATATACATAACATGTTAGCTGAGACTTTCAAGACGGCATAGAAGATTTAGAAGCACTGTTTCCATTGAAATGACTAGGAAAGCTGCACCTAAGTCCCTTAGGCAGCTTTGAATACCTTAGTTTTGTGAAATATTTTCATCTTCTGAGCGTAGACCCCTTTATTTATGGTTTTATCATTCTTTCTCCACTTTTTTAGGCATTTAGTAAATCCTCTAATTTAATTAGTTTGGAAAAATCAATAAAAAGTTAATTACAAATCTAGATCGGCCATTGATTTAGGAAGTTTAGTCATACAGCATCTTAATACAAACTGTCATACACTAGAGATATTGCTGTTATAACTGGCTAACTTGAAGCTATCTAAATGTATGAACATCAAAGTCATTCAATAATTTGGCTGTCACTCTAAATGTAAAGCCATGTGGATGAAACTAAAAATCCTTCCTTTGAAATCAATACCTTTTCTACTCCTCTTTCCATTTATGTGTGCACTGTCCAGTGTAACTTAATTGAGAGCATGTATCTCACCAAGATGTGTTGAATTGTTTAACTCTTTCACTGCACCCAGCTTTTTACAGTTGCACTTTTAAAGTAAATCTATGTAACTATTTCAAATTTGTCTAATATCCGTATAAGATATGTTAAGTTTCATTACAGCAGCATGTTTCCTGGAGTTGTAACTGTCAGTTGTAGTGCAGGGGCTGGAGACAGGACTCCTGGGTTCTATTCCAGTTCTGGCACTGACACATGGTCATTCTGGCACAGTTATTTAACTATTCTGTGCTTCAGTTTAGTTGTTATTCTGGCCACTTTAGAGATCTCTATCACAGGGGCGATGTGAGGCAGAGTAAATTAGAAAGCACATGAACAGCCTCCCATGAAAAGTGCTATAAGTGCTCAGTGTCATTATTACAGTGGGAAGGCTAGCATCAACAGAAGGGTTAAAACATGATACAACTGCACGCTAAAACAGGTTAGAAAATTAAGGTCTGGATGGAGGCCATTAATGATAAAGTAGAATCAAAGTGAAGGAAATACTTTCCTGAAATGGTTTTGAAGTGCTCTTTGCAATGTGAATTTGAAGAAACAGACTCAACTAATTTTATTACTATATCTATTGGAGTGGTATTTGTAAAGGGTTAGAATAAGAGTATTCCAATTATAAACAGCTTTAGGAAGATCTGATTTACTAAATTTTAGGCTTTTATGTATTCACGTAATTAAAGTGGCCTATTTTTAATAATAATTTTAGATTCAACCCCCTGACTAAACTGTACTTAGCTAATTGTTGAAAAATCCATAATAGCCTCTTTGTCGTAACTTTAATAGTCTTAAAAGAGGAGGAAATAAACTTGCAGTGCAGAAATAAATTCAACAGCTTGTCAGAAGGAATGTGCAATGCTGTAGAGTGTCAGTGTAGAAAAAGGAGAATTTACCCTCACTAAAGTGTGATGCACATACTCTCTTTTTGAAACACAGAAACAGCAATATTTCAGCCCCTACAAGGGCTGAAATATTGAATGTAGATCCTATATGCTTGTCTATAAAACATGCTTGCTTACCTTTTGTGCATGGATTGTCAAATATATTTGGTCATATTACTATGAGTACCAATGTTCATCAATACTGTTGATTTCTCTCTCACACACATAGTACCCTAAAAGAGCTCCTAATTTAACTGAAAAGTACCTCCACGGCAACTCAGCTGTAAAGGCCTCAATGAGTCCTCTCAAAGTCTGCAGAACAGGCAACCAACTTGCCTATTCCAACGGAATATCCCTTTGTGACTTTGAATTCTGGTTTGGGGCCCTAATGTATCACCTAAATCTACCTCCTCTTTTCTTCTGCAACGTGCCACATTGGTAGTACATGATGAGAGGATGACTTTGAATTTACAGCTGGACTCACATCTTAGTGGAGGGTAGATATTTCCCTGATAGCCAGGAGAGTTCTTTTAAATGGCGCTGATGGAGCCATGTATATTTGAAGTTGTCAGTCACACAGAAGAATTGTATTTCCCACAACGGTAGAGGAAGAGAAGGGACCCGTTTTTAAAGAGAAAGTGTCCTGCAAGTTGTTAAGCATGTTTGAAGCTACCACTGAAAATTCAGCCAAGGTGCAAGAGCAGCTCTTCCCCCAATTGCATTACAGCTGTAATGATTCTGTGGCTGCCATAGCCTTCAAGGGGAACAGCAAGGATGGACTCAAGGTCTTCTGCTGCAAAAATGCATCCATTTCCTATCGTGAGTTAAAAGAGAATCTCTGGGTAATTGTAAGTAATTAGGGCAGCCCTCCGACCACTAATGACATGACAACATGCACTGAGCAGACCCAACATCCATCTATTAAGTATTGGCAATACATCAAGTAGCCAGTATGTTACAGAGCAATTAGGGGAGAGCCATTATCAAGAACTCTGCATAGTTCCCACAGGGTAGAAAAGGTTTCAGAGTAGCACCTGGTTATCTGTATCCGCAAAAGTCACTCACAGTCTTTATTCAAGTGTAATTTAACGGTGTCCATTTTGCAAATTAATTCCAATTCAGCAGTCTCTTGTTGGAGTCTGTTTTTGAAGTTTTTTATGTTGTAATATTGCAACTTTTAGGTCTGTAATCAAGTGACAGACATTTAGGATTCTAAGTCTCATTACTTAGACTTCTATGTCATTTAGGTGCTTTTAAAAATGTTACCCAGGGACTTCAGTGAAACTAAATTTAAACACAAGAATGCTCATTTTGAAGGCCATGGTAGACGAGTGCCCTTCATGAGTTGCCAAGTCTCTGGGAGTTCTGTATTTTCTAGATGGAGTTGTTCCTTATTTTAGTGTTATGTGGCAGCAAAGGCACTATGGCACTAGTGGCATCCCTAAGTCTTACTATGATTTATAACCAATACTACCTCAATAGGCTTATGACAGAAAACAACTTGCACAGTCACCAATTCTCTTTAACATCCTGGCATGGGCCATGGAAGTCTCTTCAGAGACACACTCCAAAGCTTTTCAAACCTTGGGACCTATGAACTTCTGAAGCCCAGTTCTGATATAGAAATATACAAATCTGGTTTGAATGAAACTCTGAAAGGCTTATATAGCTTCACTTCTACTTGTATCACCATGACCTGCAGGATTATTAATGATTGTTCGTTTCATGCTATCTGCTAAGTGGCCTAACCACTTCTAATTGTCTACTAAACTGTTTTTTTTTTCATAGCACTTGGTTTCTTCTACTGAATATGTCTTTCATCATCCTGTAGCCAAACTGCTTGTTTATCCCTAAGAACAAGCACACCAGTCTCCTGTCCACTTTGGGCTGAGAGTATTTATCAGACATTTATTATACTTTGATACATCAAAGAGGTAAATACAATTGTTTGAATGCCCCAGTAACTGGGCATTCTTACTTCCATGGCACTTAGTGTTTTACAATGACATTACACTATATTGCACGGTAAGGCTTTTCAGAGAAATAGTCCTGATTACAGAAATGAGTTCGCTATTCTTTTAACTTGTCTCACAAGATATGATCTCTCATTAGAATAGCCTTTGTGAAACATTAATTTAATTAATGAAAAGGGTGACAATGAAAAATATTATCAGGCATAAAATTACCCTGGATTTAGCAGACAAAAATATCATGTAGGCAATCCACATTCTTCATAACGTGTCATGCAAGAAATGATGATCACATTAAGATGGATTACATTTATAATTTATCATGTCTACCCACTATATTTGGAGTCTTTAAAACCAGTGGACTATCAGCATGTCATTAACAATATGGTTATTTATGGACATTAAGCCACAAAAACTTGTATTAAAGTACCATTAAAGATTTGCTATAAACCAACTAATGCAAATAAATTCAACATTAGGGTTGTAACTTAACTCATTATTTGCTAAGCCTGGTTAGTGCATCAGTTTATTTGAGGTCCTTTCTGAGTTTCTCAGTCCACAGCATTACCATATCTGTAGATAAGGTTGAAGATAACATTTTAAATATAAATATCCTTATTTTTGAGTGTTTAAATAAGCTCTTTAGGATCAGAAGGTTCTGTATGTTTCTTTTTAGGTTTTTTGTTTTGTTTTTTTTTCAATTTAATCCCCTCTTTAACTAGATTGTTAAAAGGAAAAACCATATGTAAAAAGAAAAAAAAACTATGAAAAAATGTCTTGTGTCCAAAGGTACTTCAGACACAGTCAGAGGTTGACCAAAACCAAAACCATCATTTAAAACCCCAGCGCGTGAATTTTTGGGTCAAGCGTATTTGGATTCAACCACTGGGTGGTGAAATCTTAGTGCCATTCTCATTAATGGGAGTTTTGCCATTAACTTCAACTGGGCCAGGAATTCACCCATTGACTCCAAAGTCAACTGGTTTGGAATCTTGGGCTGAATCCAAACCAGAGAGTGAGGAGAACTGTAAATTGTGGTGACCCATAGCATAGGGAAGACACGTAGTCAAGGTGAGACTTTCAGAAAAGGAAAAGGTAAAAGCAGAGATATTCACAGGCAGTGTATTGAACTTACTTTTTATCCTCACATTCCTTATTAATTGACAATATTCTTCTGCTCAAAATATGCCCTTATAACTACAAGAAGACACTGTTTGGGATTGGTAGGCTGACTATAAGTGTAATTTAGCCTGTGCATCAAATATCACTAATTAGAAAGCACAAATACTAAGGTCTCAAACTCTAACATTAAGTTGCATCTACAATTCTATGCATTTATTCATCATTTTCCTATTTCAATATATTAACATGGGATAAATGTTTCAGGAGTTAGATTTGAGCTATACAACTTTTGAACAAAATCAAGATTCTGAGACAGCAATTACAATTTTTAGTGCCCAGAAAGTTGCAGCAGATTGTAAACAGTCATCATATAACTAAAAAAAAAAAAATTTTAGAGGTAGTAAAATTTCAGACACTGGAGACCATATCTGTCAAATAGTTTCTTTATTGTTGATGCAATTCTGCCCCACAATTGTAACTGAATAACTTTGGAAACCTTTGCACTATGTCATCCCATCAACTTTTTAGATGGGATTGGATAGCTTACTGTATGCTGCACCCCATTTAGATATATTTCCAAATGAACAGTAGAGTAAGGTACTATTTTGCTTCAAATTGAAATGACATAATGATCAGTTTAATTTAAATTGAAAGAAGTACCATAAAGAGAGATTTCTCACTAAACAAGGTCAATAGCAAAATTTGAACTGGATGATAAAATGGGATTAATATTTTGGAAAAAATACAAAAAGAATTTCCTATATTTAAAAATTTTTCTACAAAATCCAAATTTAATGACTCGTGCAGTTTTTAGCAATCAACATTTTCATTATCTATACTCATGGGTGAAATCCTGACTCCACTGAAGTCAATGGGAGCTTTGTTGTTGGCCTTTCAATTTCATTTAATATCCCCATATTTGGACTGCTTTATTTATCTGCTCAAAACTATTCCATAATTTGTAAACCTCTAAGTTATACCCTCATATTCATATCTCTGCTAAACTAAATAGAACCCAACCTTTTAAATTCTCCTCCAGTGAAAATTTTGTGACAGGTGGATCACAGAAAACCCCTTGGGAACTGCCAACTGATGTGCTGAGACTACCCCTGAGCCTGTTTCACCTGGCAGCTTGGGACTTCAGTGCCCTGCCTGGTTTGAGCCAGACATGCTAGCCTGCTGCAATCCCAGACCCAGTCTGAACCACATCCCCTAAAAGCTGCAGGCTTAACTGAAAACAGCTAAGAAGTGTTCCTGTCTCCAACACTCAGGTACCCAGCACCCAATGGGATCCAAACCCCAAATAAATCCACTTTACCCTGTATAAAGCTTATACAGAGTAACTCAAATTGTTCACCTCTATAACACTGATAGAGAGATGTGCACAGCTGTTTGCTCCCCCAGGTATAATATATACTCTGGTTAATTAATAAGTCAAAAGTGGTGTATTTAAATAAAAAAGTAGGATTTAAGTGGTTTGAAGTGATAACGGACAAACGAAGTAAATTACCAAAAAAAATAAAATAAAACATGCAAGGCTATGCCTAATACAGTAAGAAATGGAATACAGATGAAATCTTACCCTCAAAGATGTTCCAGTAAGCTTCTTTTACGACTAACCTTCTTCCAGTCTGGGTCCAGCAATCACTCACACCCAGGTTACTGTCTTTGTTCCAGTTTCTTTTAGGTATCCTTTGGGGGTGAAGAGGCTATCTCTTGAGCAGCTGAAGACAAAATGGAGGGTCTTCCAGAGTTTTAAATAGACTTTATCTTGTGGGTGGAGACCCCCTCCTCTCTTCTATGCAAAATCAGCTCCAAGATGGCGTTTTGGAGTCACATGGCAAGTCACATGTCGATGACTCAGTTTTACAGACAGCAGCCATTGCCTACATGCTATCTTTGAATGTCTCCAGAAAGACTTCTTATGTGTATTGGAGTCATCCAAGATCCATTGTTAGTTAAGCGTTTCTTGACTGGGCACTTAATTTGCAAATTCCTTTCTCAGGAAGCTGACCAAATGCTCTACTAAGGCTACTTAAACTCAAACAAGTACACAGCCAATATTCATAACTTTGAATACAAAAATGACACATGCATACAAATAGGAAATAGGAGATATGTTACATGGCGTATGGAGCATAAAACATATTCCAGTTATGTCATATATCCATTCATAAGCATACTTCCATAAAGAATTATAGGGTGCAACATCACACATATAATCGTTTTGTTTTATAGTTTCTGGAACTCTGTAGATATATTACCCAGTTTTAAATAGATATAGATATCCAGAAGGGAACATAGGATTCTAAATAAATGAGTTACCTTTTTTATTTTGTCATTAGGTTATTTAATTTGATCTGGGGGAGTCAATGGGTCTGTTTGTTTAGTAATTTCTACAAGATTATCCAGAAAGCCCAAAGTATTTGGTAGGTACTCTTAGCTATTAAAAAGCCAAACAAATAAGTTTGTGATGGAGTTATGATATATTCAGTACTATTTTCTATTCCATTCTTTACACATCCTAACACTTTGCTTGCTTTTTCTGACTATTGCTGTATAAAATATTAAGTTATAAAATAAATAATTCTCGCAAAAATCCAACCAAAATTTATAGTAGCAGAAAATAGTTTGTTTAATACTAACTTATCCACTGTTTGTGCTCGTTCCAAGATGAATTCTTAATGGTTTAGCACTCTTTAACAGAAAAAGCATATCCTAACAACAAGCTGAGGTTTAGTATGGTTGATTTACCATAAACTTGAAGATTAACATCCCTCAACAATCAAGCTAATTTAGTGGATGCTGCTGTGAAGTTGTATTCCGCTTTGCTAACTGAACTGAACCTAAATGGGACAGATGTTGGTGGTTTACCCTTTTTCAAGTTACACTGTTGCTAGGCAAATTTAGTCCTTGCCTTAAAAATATATATAGCTCACTGGAATGTTTAGCTAGACTGAGTCCCCTTCCTCATTATTTCATTCCAATGTGAGGCATTTGCAGGAGATGATGGTTTGTCAACAACCACAAAGAGTGGAGCCAGGTTTTATAAGGTCAGCTCAATACTATGAGTTTTTGAAAAGTTAAATTCGTTGTCCCTTCCTAGACCCTCTAAGAGTGGTCTATTTTACATACATGTCAAGCACTACATACTTGTTACCTGCCTGTGGACAGAGACTGTTATTTTGGGGGAATCTGCAAAAGATGCTTCTGCCATCCTCATGTTGCAAAAAATGTACACGTGAAAGTTTACAGGCTACCATTATCAAGGATCACAGCTTCTGATATGTCAATAACAGATGTTGTATTGCCTCCCACCAGTTGGATGAATCAGAACACTGCAGTGATTTACTAAAGGCTATAACAAGCTAGTGCAAAGATATCCATACTAACAATAGCAGCACAGTTCTTGGAGTGTCTCCCAGAACAGTTGAATAGGACTACTACAGAATTCTACAAATTACTAATGACCACTACAAATTACTAATGACCAACAAAGACTTAGCCTTCTAGAAACAGTGAAGCATCAGGCCAGCTCATGACTGCTTTGGTGTTTGCAGTCCTACTCTTGTGAAGTGAGTCCTGACAGAGCTGTTCACCAGCTATACTCCATCGCTGCTTTCTAAGGCTTCCAAAAGGCAGATCTTTATGGAAGATTTGGGTCTGTTACTAACTCCAGTCTTGATCTTGATATTGTCTTTACTTGAGCCAGCATGCTTCGTAATATGAGCTTACATCAAAACTTCCCACTGCTAGAAAAACCTAAAGCGGACGTGAAAGTCGAAGCAAAACTGTCATGCAAGCAGCAGAGAATGTGCCTGGGCAGTGGGAGTCATTTGCATGCCTGTTCTCTTCAAAGGTATCTGTTGCTCATGTGTTGACATGATTGAACCGTAGTTGATGATATTGCTGTATGGCTGTGGATCATGACAGTAGTGATTAGGGAATGATATAGCATACTTCCCTTTGTTTGTCTGCTGAGACCTGCGTCAATAATGGCCTCTTTCAACATGTGGTACCAGCTACCTGCTTGCCAGAAAAATGCTCTATTTTTACCATATATTGCTAATGGTTTGACTTGTTTGCTCTAGCACTATTGTTCTTTGCGGAACATTGGTGCTCTTACACTGCCATGGCATACACCAGAGTTAGTAGGCACTTTAAGACACCAGACAATGTGCTTTCAAAACACACTAGCACCTGATGACATGTTTTACTATCTTTTCATGCAGCCAACACTTTTCTGATCATGGTCACAAGTAGGTTTGTGATTCATGTTTGACTCCACCAATATCGTACATTCTAGTATTTGTGCTTCCTAGTGTGTGTTTTTGGCATGTGATTATTCCATCATGTATATAGGATGGCTACTGTGGGGCTGGCATGTTGTCACAATGTGTTGGTGTATATACATGTGTAAAAACACTAACAGCAATATTACGGTATGTAGCTGGCCACTGGTCTGGCCATGATCAGTCGCTAATTTACTTTAGGCATCATGGGAGAAGTTACACCTTTGAAATGTATTAACTCAGATATTTAAAACTATGTTCCTTTTCAGTGGGTTAATGGTTAGTTTATGAGCATAATTAGCTAAACCAGAATTCAATCTAGGGCAAATATTGCAAGAGCTCCTCCTAATGGAGCTAACATATTTAAAATAAACCAACTAAAACATCCCCTGGATTTGTTAGCATGAAGTTCCTAATCTTAAGGTTTCGATCTGTTAAAAAAGGATCATTTTAGATTTACCTATATCTAAATGAAGACATCGGATGTTTCACAGTAAAGTATAGAATCCTTTTTCAAATAGCTCTATAATGTGAAGTGCACAGCTTGCTACATAAAAAAAAATTGCTCTGTTACTCTTCTGACTCTGTGCATGTGTGTCTGTCTGCAATTCTGTTTACTTTAGCTAGTAATGCTTTTATAGGAATGACTGTCATTTTAAGCAGATCATGAATACTTCCCACTTCTGACTATATCAACATGCAGTAAATTAACTGCACGGCTATTCATTTGCAAAGTCAAAAATCTGTATGCAGCAAGCATTCAAATTCCATTTATGCAATGAAAGGACAGCTGGGCTAAATTCAATTTTTGGCTCATAATAAAGACTTATAGATTCCAATCCTATTTCATGTCTTCAGCTGCACACAGTCCTCTACTCACTGGCCCTGCTAAGGATGACAAAATGGAATCTTAATCTAAGTTGACAAAATGTTCTCAACAAATTGATAAACATGCTTTTAATTCAAGTTGTCACCAGTAAAAGAATGGACAGGGTGAACGGAAAAGCCTGTAGCAGGTTGATAGGCAAAACTTTTACGCTTTTATTCTAATGCATTGTTTTCCTCTTTTCCAATACTAAAGGGAAGTCACCTTGAGATAGTTTCAAATAATCCATGCTTGCTAAAACAGAGGTATTACAATCTAATGAAATATCAGGAAGTGACATCTATAGTTTGTGACTGAAGAATTCAGTACTTTATTTATTAAAAAAAGCATTATGGTCAGGTAGCTGTTAGGACTCAGTCTGGGTCCAGCTAAACTGTGCTTGACACAGACCTGGGTTTATGATTACGGCAAAAGCGGCTTCCATTGCCTTTATAGTTTCCATTGGTCCCTGCTCCTGGGGCCAATTCATCCCCTGTCATAAATGAGAGTAGCCTCAGTGCTGCTCTTCTACACAGAGCTGCAGTGGCTGCTAAGAGGCTATTTTGGTGGATGGGTGATGCCAGAAAGCCACACTCCCTTCCGCTAAAACCCTGTACAATGAGGGCTGTGAAGGGAAGTATGCAGCGCTGATGGTGATGACTCTATACCATTTGGGAATTGTTCTTACGGTTAGAACTATTTAGGCCTCTTTTGTGTCTGATTTGCACTGCTAGAGCAGCACAGAGCAAATTTAGAATGGCACAGGGGATATACCAATAGCTCTTTCCCACCAGTTCTGTAAATTCCCCAACCAGAACCACACTTCTTTTTTCTTTTTAAAATGAACCAGTAGGGTAATTATCATAAATAAACACAGCATATGTTACTATCATTAGAGCTTAGACAGCTGGTGATTTTCAGATAAGATATATTGGTCCAAATTCTATTTTCAGTTACTGCAGGAATCAGTGGATTTACTCCAGAGAAACAGCAGTATATTTGAGACCTGAATTTGGTCCAGGTCATGGGACAAGATAAAGAGAAGGGCAAATCTACAGTTCCAAAGAAACCATATTATTCCATTCCAGTAGCACAAAGCTTTTCAGCAATAAAGCACTGGATTTAATTTCAAGAACTGACAATAACACATGATTCAGATCCTGAGTCACAGATGCATAAGGTGAGGGGCATTAAGTATAATTGGCATTTCACAAAGGTACATTGCTGAACAGTGCTTTAAGCAGACCTACTCCTGCTAATATATATTTCTGTAAATGTCCACAACATGAGTAACTTACTCAAGTCTTCCTCCTGTTTGTAAATATTTTTCACTTATCGAGAAACTGTGATTTAGAGCACTCAAAGTGACAGTCATTCAGGGGATGCTGTAAAGTGAATTTTTTTTCAGACTTAATTCTATAAAGAATAAAGCCCACCAATTATAATTTTCCCCTTTATAATTCAGAGAGTAAATGGGAGCTGGGCACCTAACTGCTATTTGTGCCACCTGAAAATCTCCCCTTCAGACTTGGGTGAAAAGCCCATTATGATTTTTATATTGTACAATTGGCAGTTTTCTTTGTATTATTCCAGCAAAAAAGAGTGCAGTATATATGTAATATGGCAGAACACAGGCCTTTCCTACTCTATAAATAATGCAGTTCAGATTAACAATTTCCTCTCCATTTGCAGTATTCACTATAATTGCAAGAATCTTTATGGTCCCACTTTTTTGATGTCTTTTCCTATCCACAATAGTCCTGATCTCATGACTGTTGATGTGTCACACAAAGATGTATAATATCTTTGTTATGACAATGAATTAACAATCAAATAGGTGTGTGTGTGTGTGTGTGTGTGTGTGTGTGTACATGCTCATGCACTATATATTTAGGCATATAAATACTTTTGTGAATTTGATCTTTCTGAACATTCTTTGGGCCAAGTTCTGCTTTCAGTTCCACAAACATAGCTCCATGCCTTGAAATCAAAGGGAGTTGCACACTCCCCTACGAAAGTAGAATATGCTCATTAAGGACAGATGCCATGGTGATGAATGTTTTTCAAATAAAACCTATTAAAGCAAAAACAAAGTTAATTTTAAAAGTAACAATTGAATATGCCATTGTATAACTTAAAAGGCCTTACCCATGTAGGAGATAATTTCTTTCTTAGGTTCTGTCAGGGTTCCTTCCCCACTCTGAACTCTGGGGTACAGATGTAGGGACCCACATGAAAAACCCCTAAGCTTATTTTTACGAGCTTAGGTTAAAAACTTTCACAAGGCACAAATTCCACCTTGCCTTGAACAGTGTGCTGCCAGCACCAAGTGATTTAAACAAAGAATCAGGGAAAGGACCACTTGGAGTCCTATTCCCACAAAATATCCCCCCTAGCCCTGCACATCCTTTGCTGGGGAAGACTTGAGAATAATATCCTCACCAATTAGTACAGGTGAGCACAGACCCAAACCCTTGGATCTTAAGGACAATGAAAAATCAATCGGGTTCTTAAAAGAAGAATTTTAATTAAAGAAATGGTAAAAGAATCACCTCTGTAAAATCAGGATGGTAAATACTTTACAGAATAATAAAAGTTTCTAAAACCAAGGATTTCCCTTCTAGGCAAATCTTTAAAGTTTCAAAAACAGGGATAAACCTCCCTCTTCACAAGCTAAAACTAAAGGTAATCTAATGCATTTATTTGCTATTACTATTTTTGCAAGACTTGATGCTTAGTTCAGATAAGGCTTAGGGAGATGTATTTTCCCTGACCTGTTTCCTTGTTGACTCCAGGAGACACAGACAAAAAACTTTCCTCACAGGTTTGAAAGTATCTTCTCCCCTTATTGGTCCTTTGGTCTGGTGCCACCCAGGTTATCTGAGTTTCTTAACCCTTTACAGGTAAAAGAGGAATTAACCCTTTGCAGGGTAAAGAGGGATTTTATGCTACCCTTAGCTGTATGTTTATGACAGGTTCTGTAACCATGCCTCGGTGGGTCACAACTGAGGATGCCAAATTCAGGATGAACTGCTGAGAAAGGGCAAACACAACCCAAAACTGGTGCTTATTCTTTCATATGATATACCAAACCAGCCACAAAAGTAAACTCCTGTTTCACTGCATAGGCTAAAAAGAAGTCATAAAAGCAGTTTCTTTGGGCATTTCAGTTCTTATATCACTACCAAAAACACTGGATCCAGAGATGAGTGGTTCTTTGCAACCAGTCTCATCAAATGAAAGGTTCTCCTCATTCCAAAGAACCAGCTGCACACCCAGGTCAATTTTTAACTTAGATCTTACCCAAAAATCACGCTGATGCCAGTCCTTTAGTATATAAAATCTAAAGGTTTATTCACAAAAGAAAGAAAGCTGAAAGTTAAAATTCATTAAAGGAATCAAATACATATAGTAATTGCAAAGTTCTTGGTTCAGGCTTCTAGCAGTGATGGAATAAACTGCTGGCTTAATAAGTCTCTTGTTACTTCCAAATCATTGGAAGGTCCTCAGTTCCTTTGTTAGAATGCTCTATTAGTATAATTCATAGTCCAGAGGCTTGGGCTGGATGGTGTTTGGAGAAGGATAGAAATAAAATGGAGGTGTTTCCAGGGCCATTTATATCCCCTGCCATATGGAGGGAAACCTGTTGTTTCAAACAAAAACTTCAGCACAGGTAGTGGAGAGTTACAGGTGACCAGATAGTGTTTGGAGTCACGTGGGCATGTCACATATTCATGCCCAATTTCGCACAGTCATTGCAGGAAGCCATTATCTATATTCCAGACAGCACATTTGCAGGACAGACCACTCAGTATAGATGGACATCTCCCATGTCCCATTGTGAGTTAAGTGTCCTTTTGATGAGCCACTCAATTTGAATTGCCCCTCCAAGATTTTTTGGCTAACTACCTTATTATTTATCCCAGAGGCAAACATTTGAAATCCAGGCATAGAGCCAATACTCATAACATCAAAAACAAAAATGATACATGCATACAGATAGCATAATCACCATCAGCAAATCATAACCTTTTCATAGATATTTACATACCACATTTTGTACAAGATTTGTTGCAAATATATAATAGTGGTTGTAGCAATGATCAATGTCCGTGGTGGGCAACCTGTTGCCTGCACGCCGCACACAGCCTGTCAGGGTAATCCACTGGCAGGCCACGAGATAGTTTGTTTGCATTGACTGTCCGCAGGCACAGCCACCCGTAGCTCCCAGTGGCCACAGTTTGCCATTCCCGGCCAATAGAAGCTGCAGGAAGTGGTGGCCAGCATGTCCCTGTGGCCCATGCTGCTTCCCACAGCTCCCATTGGCCTGGACCAGCGAACCACAGCCACTGGGAGCTGCGGGAAGCAGTGCCTGTGACAGTCAGTGTAAACAAACTGTCTCGCGGCCCACCAGTGGATTACCTTGACGGGCC
This sequence comes from Chelonoidis abingdonii, assembly GCF_003597395.2. Lineage (NCBI taxonomy): Eukaryota > Metazoa > Chordata > Testudines > Testudinidae > Chelonoidis > Chelonoidis abingdonii. The sequence continues at coordinate 86,665,700 of NC_133775.1, forward strand.
ATAGGTTGCCCACTACTGATTTATATTGTTATATTTTAATCAGATAACGTCACAGGTTCTACTAGTATATTGGCTTCAGTGCTTGGTTTTAGTTTTCCATTTCCATACAGGATTCAATCCATCAGGAAATGCACTGAGACAAGCAAGCATCTCTAATTCCCATTAGCAGTGTCAACACAAGGTATTTGCTGTATAATCATCTTTATGCATGTTAATAAACAGTATTTAAGGTCAAAATGTCACCACGTAATTATTTTATAAATACTATCTTTGTTTAGGCTGGTTTTTTTTTTAACTGGAAGGTGATAGGAATAAAGCTAGAAGCAACAAAAATGCATCAGGACTGTGGCCCTGAGTTCCAGAAATAAGTGTGCTTATTTTTTTCTTACACAGCTGATATTATTATAAAATCACTTCTATAGAATTATGGTGTTTTTGGTTTGTACATAACGTTAATAATCTGAAGAAACACACACTGCTACAGTTGGATTTCATATAAAAACAACTGACTAAGTATATACAAACATACGTAATAAATATACCATGTACCCTGCTGGGGTTCTTCTGAGACAGGGTTCTGATAACTTCTGCAACAGAAGACAGGGAGGCCCGCTAGAGAGCTCCCAAACTATTTAAAGGATTATTACCCAATTCCTATACATTACAGTAATCCAGAAAGGAATGAAGTTTCAATGATCCATTTAAATCTGGGCTGATCCCATTCTTCATGCACTAAATGAGCAGGTAAAATGCAATCCCCAAAGACCATTGTGCATTTTTTAGGTAGGGTTTATGTTTGTTTTGTTTGTTTTAACAAATAACTTTAAAGAAGATGCATGCCATGAAAGGGAAATTGGTATTAGTGAGATTGGGTGTGGTCACTGTGATCAAATATGAAAAAAAAGGAAAAGAAAAGCAGGGGTTGGGAATCTACCTAAATATTATTCCTTCACATGTGAAAGTTCCTCATCTCCATTCGTACTAGAAGTTTTGTTTATAGGTAGCATGGTTTGGAATATAGCCCAAAGACTCCTGGAACAATGATTAGCAAAATACCCTATCTACCCTCAGTGCATTCTTATGCTCCGATAAAGGTTTGGTTCAGAGGTCTGAGCATAGGACTAGGAACTTCCAAATTCTAATCCTAATTCTAACAGTCACTCTTTTTTTTTTGTTTTACTATCTATCTATCTATCTACAGTGTTAGGATTAGGTAGTTGCAAAGATTGTTCAAAACAATCTGTCTCCTGTCTTATACTGAGAACAGCTTGGCTGAAACAAAGAATCTTACGTCTGGTGCTGCCAGTTTTTAACAGGTCTGGAGAAAGAACAAAAAGTATTTGAGGCTGGAAAATAAGAGGAGAGTCAAACTAATCTCAAGATGTAGACACCTCAGAATCGTGGTTAAGAACCATCCCCATCTGTCCATTAGTTCTACAATAATTATTGTCTTGTAATTTACACAAGTATTTGAGAGAAAAGAAAAAAAATGGTAATCAGTAACTGGGACAATGTTAAGTTGAAAATGTTCAAGTCAAGGTTATATATGAAATTTGGCTGAACATTAGGGTTTATTTAAATTCTAAATGTCATGATTCTGACATTATTCATCTTAATTACTTTCCCTGACCCCATTTTTTGTGTGTGCAGTACTCAACTTTATGCTTCTTTGCTAAAGGCAGAAAAGTTGATCTGTTCCCAATATTGAAGCCAGCTAACAACTCATTCATGACTACAGCAGATGCTTCTGTTTTGTAAATTATTTGTGATTTGGACAAAGTGCCTCCCCCTAAGAGGATGAGCTGCAATGGTCAAATTCTAGTCATTCACCCTTCCCCCAGGCCATCAGCATTAGCACTTGAAACACAATACTCGGAAAGTGGACAAAAACTGCACATATAAAATATATTTTTGGAATCCTTGGCAAGCTGCACTGACAACTACTTAAGGAACAACACACTGACAGTTTTCAGTTTTAATCTGATGGATTGTGGGCATGTGATCCAAAAAATGATTTTTATTTTAGAATATCATCTGTTCCATGGCAGTTTGTCATACATAGCATAAGACAATATAATCTATTGCAGTGTAAAAGAAAAACCCTAAAGCTTCTTGTGTTTTGATCAGATACCTTCTTCTATTTCATTAGATTAATAGGGGTTATCCTGCCCCTATTGCATGTACTAAACCCAAGGTATCATGCACAAAAAAATCAAATTGGTACTTTTTCAGTGTTTTGAGTCACTTCAGAAATGTGGATATTGCTGGAGAATGGTGTATCTTAAAGCACCTAATGCCAGTACAAACTATCATATTGATCAGTTACTAAGCAGTACTGTAGAGGCTGTTAAATTTTTTTGGAAGTCCAGAAAGTGGTTGGGTTGATTCTGCAAACACCTAAGACTACAAGAGTGATTGTTTTTCAAAACCAACATAGTCATGTGAAATGTATTGAACGTATTAACTATGGAAAAACAACCGTTGTATAATGCAGTTGATTCCCCCACCTTTTTAAGATTATTTAGATACTTATTTACTTGTTCTTCAGATTTATAAAATGGATTCCTACATGCCCATCCAGTGCTCTGGGTGCCTAGCTCATCAATTAAAAAGCAGAAATCAAAGTATTGTCCATAATTACATACGTCTGAGCCCAGTCCCTCTTCCACAGCTTTGGAGAGGAGGGTAAAAAGATGAGCTTTGCAGTGTGCCTGGAAAATTAACAAATCTGAGCTCTAGTGAACCTAGGGAAGAGAGAGTTCAAATTCAAAGACATCTCTCTGGGAACACCTGTCCAGCAACTCCCTCTTATTAATATTAAGGGAGCTCCAACTCTCTCTGCTAATCTCAACTGGGATCTCTCAGGTAACCATATCCCAGACCATTTAGAGATTTATAGGTTAAAATCAATAACTTAAATTCTACCCAGAAGCTTACTGGAAGTCAGCACAGAGCTCTGGTCCAATGGGTCCCCAATATTTGACTCCAATTAACAAGTGGATTGCAGTACTATTATACTAATATACACTAGTTTCAGCTTCCAGAAGGTCTCAAGGTGTAAACAATCTAATCTTGGGGTGGAAAAGGCATAGATAATTGTGGCAAGGTTCACATGGGAGAGAAAAGGGTGTACTTTTCTTGCCAGGCACAGATGAAAAAATAACACAAAATAAAGCAAAGTGAAATAGTAATCATATTCATTATTTAGAACCAACTCCACAACAAAAATGCATTGTAAGGCATTTGAACAATGGTCAGTCTTTAGTTTATTTATTTTTTTTAATAATAATTGGAGATATACCTATCTCCTAGAACTGGGAGGGACCTCAAAAGGTCATTGAGTCCAGCCCCTTGTCTTCACTAGCAGGACCAAGTACTGATTTTTGCCCCCGATTCCTAAGTGGCCCTCTCAAGAATTGAAACTCACAACCCTGGGTTTAGTAGGCCAATGCTCCAACCACTGAGCTGTCCCTAATCCCTTAACTTTATTTATCTTAAATGATTGATCTGAACACTGAGCTCTGGAAAAAATGCTTTTTATAATGAGAGACTTAAGAAATTCCGTCTATTAGTTTTTTTCAAGACAAGATTAAGAAGTAAATTGATTATGTTCTACAGGTGCCTGCATGTGAAAGAAACTTCTATTGTCACTCCTTGCTCAATTGACATTCAAGCAAAAGAGACCACGTTCCTTTGTATAGGGTGAGGTGTCTCAATCCTTCCCTGCCAAACACATTCGGAGAACACATTTCTAGTACATATTTATAATTTTGCATATATCACTCATATGTACACAACAGAATCATGTTAATGACCAGTAAGTTACTAGTTTTCATCTGATACATTGCATAACAGCTTTTAGATACCCATTGTGACAACAGTGAATTGGGGTACACTGAGCTGGTCAGATCAGTTAAGGCTAACTGTTAAATACCAGGGACCCTCTTGCTCTCCAACAATGGGGTGCTCTCAGGTTCACTCCTCTCCTCCAGCGAAGATGCAGGATGGCTAGCCACTGGCTGACCCAAAGGCAGCAGGTCAGAACCCTCTTCCTTATACAGGGAATCTACCACTATATTTTCTTTCCCCTTCCTATGTACAACTTTCATGCCATATTTGTGAAGCATCTTGCTCCAGCATAACAGCTTGGAGTTGGAGCCTTTGGTTCTGTGCAACCAAACCATTGGAGAGTGGTAAGTCATGATCTTGAATTTCTTGTTAAACAGAAAGGGACCAAGCTGCCTGATTTGCTCACGCTATGGCAAAACTTACTTTCTCTGTGACAGAATAATAGGGTCATGTGTTTCCACAGCAGCAATGACCAGTAACATAGTACAAGGTATGATGATAGAAAATAGGGCTGTTATTGCCTACTGCTGCTCGCTTTTTCAGTCCAAATAGTTAAAATTTCCCCTTACAGATTGAATAGTCCTTAAAACAACAGCTGTATGAAGTGAGGATTGGACTTTTCCCACTAATTGCTGGCTTGATTTGTTTCTTTCAAAACATGATCAACTGTTTGTTTTGTTGTGGGGGGCTCTTTGTTTTCCTTCAGGCTGTCTCTGAGTCCATGACATTGGGCATGGTGGCTAATGAAGACAGATGATGTTCTCAGCCTCAAGGCTACCGTTTTCATGTTTTGATACTAGCCTCACAATCAAGGGATGAGGAACAGAGGGGATCTTTGTGCTTGTAGCAGGGCTTCTGATTTATTCCCCAATGTTCTTTCTTTAAAAGCTCTTGAAAAAAGTTTTTTAAATAAAATGGTTTAGGGATTTAAAAGAGCAATATTTCTTGTAAATGAAATGTAAGGACACACAGAACCCAGCCAAACCAAAGTCAGTGACTATACTCTTATTATTCTTCTTTGTGTGTAGCTGACACTAGTACTCAGCATACAGAAATGAAAACAATGGTTTTGAATCTTAGCTGGTGTAAATTGATATAGCTCCACTGAACTAAGCAGAGTTACACCTTTTTTTGCCAGCTGCGTATTTGGCCCATTGTGTGTATGTTGAAAGATGTTCCCCCTCTCTTCACATTATTTATTTTATTTATTTATTCATTCATTCATTATAAGTTATTTGGGACCGGGGCTATTTATGTGTTTGTAGTGACTGGGACATTTAGATATTATTGCTGCAAAACTAATTAATAATAATGGGCCATATATTCAGCTGGTGTAAAGCAGCATAGAAATTTTGAAGTCAGTGGACATGTAGTGACTTATTCCATCCAAGGATCTGGCCAAAAAGATTGCACACACAGGTCACGTGGTATGTTTCTAGTTTAATAAGGAAAGCTCTCTTAGAACCAGGTTTCTAGCAAAAATATTCATATTTATGAGTTTAATTTCCACTTTTGTTAATATTCATTGAAACTTTGCTGTTTCTGTAAATTTTCATGCCCTTAAGCTCATTTGTGAAAATTTCAATGAAAAGCAAACACAAAATAGGATGAAAGTTATTTCATTTACAGTATGAATGTATATTCATGGGAAAATGTATTCACTAATTCTAAATGTTTTATACAATGTAGGGTTTAATAAATCTAGATGGAAAGAATGGAACTTCTATGTAGACATATTTACCCTTTTCTTCTAGCATGGTTTGATGTTTTCTATGGGATGTTTAATCTCTTTCTCCCTGAATCTTGAGCTGTGTTCTAATTGCTTACAATTAGTTTACTATTGCAATTAGAAGACCGACAAAAAGGTCTCGAACAAAATGGTCGAAATATCTCGGAGAAAAATTGTTTGTTGCTCTGAATCTGAAAGCTTCAAAGTTAAAATTCAAAGATGTAAAAATCTTTTAAGAGAGATTATCTGAGCAATGTGGAAATCATTTTATCTATTAAATCTTCTCCCAATTCCATTGCTGCAAGGATCTTAAAAGTGAGTGCACACACACAACAATGCATGAAATCATTTACAAGGGGGGAAATCCTGCCCACGTTGAAGTCAAACTTGCATAAGATTATAAGGTAGACAGTGCCTTATGAGTCTGGCAAGATCAGGATCATTTGGGGGAATATTACAAATGTTTGGTGGTGTGAAATGGAATAGTATGCAATAAAAGAAGAAATACTGTAACTGATTCAATACAGTAAAGGCATTTTATTGAAAGTACAAACCTCACTTAAAAGTATATTATGACACTTGAATAATATGTCAACATTCTGGGATCCCTTTATCAATTGTCTTACAGGTTCACATTAAATAGTTTGACCTGGAGTTACATAAAATGTCATGTCAACATGTTTAATTGCCTAAAACCAGTGCTTCAGAACAATCGCTGTTACCCCTTAACTGATTGTAAATGAAGTGTGTTAAGATTTGTATGCAATCAGCTAAGCTTATGTGGAAATTGATCGCTATGATTCAGGCTACAATGAGTCAGTAATTCTAACCAGATACACCATCTTGCTGCTGTTTGCACTGAATTGATCAGGGCTTTATACTGTAGACAGGGAATCTTTTTTATAGATTATGTTAGTCAAAATCTCTATTACAAAATATATATCATGTTTGATACTCTATAAACCTGACAGCAGCATAAAGAGGATACTGACCCTTTAGATATACACTTCTGGATGTTCAGTTTTCTTCATTACTGGCACCATTCATCCAATCTTTGCAGGTTTACCGCTATTTTTCTTCACAATTTTTTTAAAGATGAGAATGGGCAAACTTTGATGTAATTAGGGTGACTAGAGAGCAAGTGTGAAAAACTGGGACAGGGGGTGGAGGATAATAGGAATCTATACAAGAAAAAGACCCAAAAATCGGGACTGTCCCTATAAAATTGGGACATCGGTCACCCTACATGTAATTCACAATACAGTATTTAATCTGGCCATTTGAAGAATATATTCTTCATGCCTTTCTCCTGGTACAGTAGTCCAACAGAAAAACAAACATAATTCATCCTACAAATACTACAGACCATTTCCAGATCACTTAAATGACTTAAAAAAAAAAACCTTCTTAGAACAAATAAGTGCACCTTTTAAAAAATATGGTGATGGAAAAACCTATATTGTACTGAATAAGATCCGAGTCAAACTTTTCACTAAAACCTAAACCAAAACTGAACGAAACCTTCTGGGAAAAAGAATATGTCTTTTTTTTTTTTTTCGCCGTGGACCATGCGCGCTCTCCATCATAAATGCCAATGCGAGAGTTAAAAGAATGTAGTACTGTGTGAGGGTCAATTCTTGTTATAGGTAATAGTGCTTCAAGAAGCTGCCATGTTACTAGGGCAATTTACCCCACTTAATAAGGGCATTGCTGTGGTAACAGCTTGGCGAGGTCAAAGCAGAATTGTAGCATTTAAGTGTGAGTTGCAAGGGGTGGGAATGGGGCTTGCGTTCTGCGCCTCTCTGACCCCCTTCCCTATGGAGTAGATCCCATGGTTGTATGCAAGGATCCACTGCCAAACTCTGGACACGCTTCATACTCCACCCACCACTTGGCCCAACTTGCAACAACATTGGTGGCAGTGGCTTCAGCTTCCGGGTAAATCTGTTGCTTCTTTGTTATAAACAAGGGTAAGATTTTAGTAAGTATTAAATGATACATTGGGCAGGGGTGAAAATAACTACTTTCTGATTTGTGCCTCAACTGTCAAAAAAATCACAAGCTGCCACTGCTGGAGAGAGAATTCTCAAAATATCATCAGAGACACCATTTTCATGGTATTTCTAGCCTGACTGGAAGAACTGGATATTTTCTGAGAAAAGCCCAGTCCTTTGACCCCCTTCTCTAGCCCTGTTTTGCATCCCTAAGCAGTCCAGATAATTTGAATAATTCTCTCTACCAGGAGAGAAAGTAGTGGGAAAGGTATACAGGGCTCGGAGCTCCTAGGGAACCCCTGTGGGTTACTTAACACTGCACTGGAGGAGCAACTGTATTTTCCTACCCTCTTGTGTTTAAACAAATGTAGACATTGAGACGTTGGCAGTTGACTTCAGTGGAAGGAAGATTTGGCGCTTGTCTTTGTTTGTGAACCATTTTCTCTGTAATAGAAATCAATGATAATTTTAAAATATGTATCATAGCTAAAGAGGTGTCTTGCTATATGTTAGGGTCTCTCAAGAAGCTACACTTGCACAAGTGAGCTCACAGTATGCAGGATATATACTGTATCTTTCTTTCTTTCTTTCCATTACAGTTCCCTCACTGATATCCTTACAATCTCTCCTTCTCCAATATGTTTTTTCACCTAGGTTCCCTTTTTTCCTTTGTAGCCTTTTATTTTATTTAAAGTGAATTTAGTAATGTTGTATGACAACGCCAGGGTTTGGCTCTGGTGGCTATAGTTTCAAGCTCAACAGAGTGAAAGTCAGCTCTGCTACTTGCTTCAGACCGAGTCTCTAAGTATACATAAAGACCAAGGATAGCGACCACACATATATTTACAAGTACAAGGTCTAGTCTGTTTTATCAATTTTATTGAAGTTACAATTATCATTATGATTACCTAAGCATACAGAAATTCTATAAAATGTATGCACAAATTACACATATAGTAATTCACATCCTATACTCATGTCCTTAAAGATATTCTTAAGCTCTGATGGCTGCCTTGCCAATTGATCATCCTTAGAGGGATGGTTCCTGCTGGAGTTTCCCATAGGGAGCGCAATTTTCCTGCTCTGGGCATCCCCTTTTCATAATGTGATTCTGATTATACCTCATTAGCATTTATGCACATAGTGCACCCTATACTTAGGGAACGTGTTAGCAAAATGTGACTACCCAGTATCTTGTAAACAAAAAATTACTCTTACTGTTAATTTTGTGCAATATCACCCATTGGTACATCTTTTCCCATAATTTTGTGGCATAGGGTCATTCTTTGATCACTCATTTATGTCAAGCATTACTTAAGCCTAAGGCTTAGTATGACTAAGCTAAAGTCTTACAGGCCTTAGCATGCAGGCCTTGTGTTTCAGCCCTCCTTACTTAGATACCTAATACATAATTATTCCTTCTAACCTTTGATCAATCTTATACTTCTATAATCCTACAATTTTAATGTATTTAGCATTCAATTATTGTATATGACATAGCATATTAGTTACTCATAACATCACATAATAAATTCACAATAAACTAAAATCATTGGGTGTACCTTTGTTTATCCCATCTCTTCCCCCTTTCTATTTTTATAGCAGAATGTGGATCTGGTAATTGTAGAGCTTGAGATGAACTTTGGAAACAAGGATACTTGAGTGGGTTTGAAATTAGGCACAATAAGTTAACCCATCCTATTAGTGCTGAAACTAAGTCAAGGTTCCAGAAAATTCTTCTCACTGAAAAATCAGAGTTAAGCTATATTATTTCAATAGATAAGTCTGGAAAAAGGTCATGAACTCAGTAGAGTTCTGCTTGCATGAAAACTGCAGAAGCAGACCCTGCATCAGCAGGGAATAACAGCAGTTGGAAAGGGGTCACTGAGTGCTCAGCTTTGACTAATGTATTCTACTTCAGATTATAAATAGAACAATTACTTTTTGAACTGGTTGAATCAGGATCATCAATTATACAACTGGGGATTTTTGTTGGACAGAGAAAGATCACAGTAGGCATCCTTGAGTGAAACTCAGCCTTTTCTTACTTAATCAGAATTAATTTTAGCTGAAATCTGATTTTTGTTGATTTGTTGTGTTTTCTTTTATTAACAAACACACAAGAGCTGAAGTCACGGATAACATTTATTTGGGATCCAAATCATTTAAAGTAAAAATAATGAGTAAGCAGTCTAAGAAGTTTCTTCACTCAGAGCTGACCAGTTTGTGCAATCAAAGATATTTAGACTGAAAATACAGTTCAGTCTAAGTGAAACCACAGCCAAGTTCATGGATTTATTTTTAAAGCCTTCTATTTTCTTTCAACTCAGCTCCTGTGTAAATATGAAAAATCCGTACTAGTTTCCAATGTTTTTTTTTGTAATGTAATATAACAATCCATTTTATATAATTCTGACACCCCCCAGATTGTACTATTGACTTGTGAAACCTGACAGAGTTTCCCTGTAGGGCCACAGAATTCATGTAACTTACAGTTCCATATACAACATTAACTTTAAGGTACAAATGGCCCCCAAACTTGGAGTACTGATTTTAATTCCCACTGTCACAGCAATGCGAGCCACACTTATCTAAAAATAGCCAAGTGAGATTGGGAAAGGTCCTCAGAGATCTTTTGAGCAAAGGAAAAGTTGGGGATTTTTTCCACATGGGAATGAAAGGTTGAGGAGAAGCAAACCTGAAATCTAGGAAAGTCAGGCAGGAGGAGAACAAGACCCCTATCAGGACAGGGGGACTATTTGATTGTGTCCTCAACAGAAAACGTACGTCTGAGACAACATGGTGGAAAATGCAAGTGAATGTGGAGAAAATTCCTGCCACAGTGGCTATATACCCTCATCCTTTCACAGAGAAAGCTCCGTCTTATAGCTGCTTTGTTTGCCCAGTTTCCTGTTCCACCACCGGAATCCCTTAGCCTTGGTAAGTTAATTCATAAAAAAACATTTTTTAACTGGTTTGTAGACAGTGGGGTCTAAGTCTTGTTTCTGTGAATTGTGTCTTAAGAGACATAGAGAATGAAAATGATGGGGTCCTGTGGGGATGATTCCTGTGCATATCAACCAGTGCTGACAGAAAACTGGAATAATAAATCCAAAAAATAGTTTCTGTTTTTCAGTTAAATCTTGTTTTGGCACAAACTTTTCCATCAGTTCTACTATTAACCCTTCAAGTAATGAAGTATTTAGAAGTTCTACTTCAGTTGTTGCTTACAGCCCTTTCTTAAAGACCTTTGTGAGACTGCTCAATAGTTCTTAATTTTTGACACTTAGACACCATTGTAATTGATGCTTTAGAAGTACAATAGCTATGTAGGTAGATAAAACAATATGTAACAAGTTTAAAACAAAACAGCATGGAAGGGCATTGAAAGAAAATGTTCAAATCCTTAGAGAAATCTGCACAAGTATTCAAATGGCACACTTATGAATGCTGGAGCAGCCTCTTTTTGGATCCTGTCATTCTTCACTGCAGTTCAGCATTAACCTGACTCCCAGAAGGAAACAAAGGCAATTATCAAAGCTGAGACTGATGAGGTGCTTGAATGAAAGATCAATACAGTATCTATATTTGGCTGCCATGAGTGACAACTTCAAAATAAAGAGATGGGCATGGTGGGCATAATTAGGCTTAAACACAATAAATTGTGACAGACTATTGACCAATGGCATTGGGGAAAAAGAATTTTGCTCCAATCTTCTTCCCCTACAGAAAAGGGCAGTTCTGATTAGTAGCTCTCATGATTGCTACTATGCTGAAGTCTGTTTTGCAACAATTTAAAAGGTGAAATATAAAGAGAAGATACATGATAGGCTTTTACTGATGCAGTGACATTTCATTGATAATTGTCAACCTTTGGAAACTGGAAAATTTGAGACAAATTAACTATGCGTTAACCAGGGGAAACATCAGCATTTCTTTATGCTTCCTCAATTTACAAGTCTTTCATCTTGGCTTTATCAAGTCGAGGGACACAGAACAATTTAAAAGAGACTTTGTCATTCCACTGACAATATTACTGCTGTTCTTTCTCATATATTACCCTGATTTATGTCAGCTTTGATTTTCTAATGAAACTGTTGGCCATTTTACATCATGCAATAAGATTCCCTTAAAGCACAATAAATATGCCATAATCACATCCAGGTTCATTTGTAGTCTTTGATGGATCTTAGTCAGGATTTGCTAATAATAGATTATTTAATCTCCATTATGCCTATTCCTCATAAAATCTGAATCCCAGCCAGCAAAAATGTGTCACATTTAAGTGTGAGAAAACAGATAGTCTAGTAAGTCAGTGAAACTAAGATACCAAAACAAAATGGGGACCAAATCCACCAAAACTCCACAACCTATCTGAAAAATGTTTGCCCACCAAACACAATTTTTCCTCCAACTACCCCCTCTCCATCCTGCCTGTAAAATTCTCCAGTCTTCGATATCTCAGTGAATTAGTTAATCTTTCTCACTGATCCCTGGATAGATTCTTTGTTTTCCCTCTGACTTGTTGCTGCTTTGACCCACCTTAAGCTAATTTCATGTTGTTCTTTTTTAAAATGAAAAAGTGATGGAGCACTAAAGGATAAGCAGTGAGCACAGAAGTGGATGGAATAGAAGAGCTAGAAAGGAAAGTGAAAGAGAGGCCCGATTTGAAAGAGGAGACTGAGGATACTTGGTGCACTGGAAAAGGGAGATTGTGGTCTCTAGGTCATAGAGTTGTTTTGTTTTGTTAAAACTTAACCACTCTGGCTGCTCAGTCTCTGCTGCTTCCTCACAAGCTCTCTGCAGGCCTGTATCCAGATGCTACTGCTGTAGTTCTTGCGAGCAAGAGATTCCTCCCCTGTTTGGCTGTCTACTTATTACCCAAATGGCAGGCTGCTTCTTGCTGTTGCTGCTGGATCCCATGAGAGCTAACTAAGTTTATCAGATAGCAACTATGAAAAAATGGGACAGGAGGTGGGAGGTAATAGGTGCCTATATAAGAAAAAGTCCTCCCAAATGGGACTGTCCCTTTTAAAACGAACATCTGGTCACCCTAGAGCTAACTCTCATCCTGGAACAGACCATTTTTAAAAGGTTGTTACCCACATCATGTCATTGCACAAGACAGATCACTCTGTCTTTTTCTTCATCCTTCTGCTGACTTAAGACCCTCTGATGGTAGAGAAAGAAAAGCAATGAAATAGCTGCTTTGCAGATTTACCACAATGTCAAATTAGGCATAACCACAACTGAATAAGGGACAATCTGTTCAGTTGAGGTGGGGTTGGACATTTTATGTTGAAATGCAAAACACATGTTAAATCAGCTGGACTTTTTGTTTCAGTGTTTTCACTAATGCTGTATGTTTATTGTGGAATATCAAGGTTGGAAGGGACCTCAGGAAGCTATCTAGTCCAACTCCCTGCTCAAAGCAGGACAACTCCCCAGACAGATTTTTACCCCAGTTCCCTAAATGGCCCCCTGAAGGATTGAACTCACAATCCTCGGTTTAGAAAGCCAATGCTCAAACCATTGAGCTATCCCTCCCTCTAGCACAGACTATAATTTATTTCTCACAGCTAGCAAATATAGACTCATGTCGTTTACTTTGTTCTGAATTAACAAACACTGTAGCATCTTATCTAAATAGTTTTGGTCCCTTTGACCACAGTATCAGAACACCGCCATATTATCTCATCTTTATATTGCTTACTGCAGCTCAGAGCTTGTTTTCTATGGGAAAATTACATTTTAAAAATGTGAGTGAGCTGCAGAATTTAGGAGTTGAAATTAGCTGTGCCCACCTTGGCCCTTATTTGCTGTTGCCCTGCATCTTGTGTAAGCATTTATATAAGTTGGAAGTGAGCATAAAAATATGATCAGTTCTGACGTGGTAGCATTTTATACTAATTTTTTGGTCATTGTTACCAAAAGTGCCGGTTAACTGGGAATCAGACACATTCTCTGCAAAAAAAAAAATAAGAAAGAAAAAGAAAAAAAAAGAAAATCATCACTTCAATGCATTACTAATTTTCTACTCTTATGCATTTCTAAATTTGTAAAATATGTCTCACATTCTATCACATTAGTATTTGTTTTTTTCCAGTTTAAACACAGGTGTTTCTAATGGAATCCTGCAGGGGATAGTTTCTTGGCCCTGTGCTACTTAATAATTTTATTAATGACCTGGAAGAAAAAATAAAATCATCACTGATGTGTGCACATTATACAAAAATTGAGGAAGGGGTAAATAATGAAGAGAACAAGTCACTGATACAGAGTGAATTGGTTCACTAGTCACACTAGGCACAAGCAAATAATATATATTTTTAATATGGTTAAATTTAAATATATATATCTAGGAACAAAGAATGTAGGCCATACTTCATGAAAGAAGAATCTATCCGGGATGGAGTAACTCTGAAAATTTTGGGGATTGTGGTGAATAATCAGCTAAACATGAGTTCCTATTGCAATGCTCTGGCCAAAAGGGATAGTGCAATCCTTAGGTGCATAAACAGGGTCTTGAGCCAGAGTTGAGAGGTTATTTTATCTTTGTATCTGGCACTGGTGCAACTTCTCCTGGAATACTGTGTTCAGTTTTAGTGTCTACAGTTCAAGAAATATGTTAATAAATTATAGAGGGCTCAGAGAAGAGTGGCAAGAATGATTAAAGGATTAGAAGACCTACCTCATAGCGATAGACTGAAAGAATTCTATCATTTAGCTTAACAAAGAGAAAGCTAAGGGGTGACTTGATGACAGTGTATAAATACTTACAGGGGGAAGAAATACTTGATAATGGGCTCTACCAGAGAAAGGTGTAGCGCAATGCAATGGCTGGAAGTAGAAGCTAGAAAATTCAAACTAGAAAAGAGAAGTACATTTTTAACCGTGATGGTAATTAACTATTGGAACAATTTACCAAGAGTCGTGGTGAATTCTCCATCACTGGCCATTTTTAAACTGAGATTAGATGATTTTCTAAAAGATCTGCTTTAGGAATTGTTTTGGGGATTTTTATGTTTTATGCAAGAGGTCAGACTAGGTGATTACAATGATCCTTTCTGTCCTTGGAGTCTCTTCTGACTGTGATTCATAGCTGAAGGTAGACTTATGGGTAATTGTGTTATGAAATAAGAGTCAGCTGTTGACATACAGCTTCTTTTCATAGCTCCAATGAGACACAAAGTAGACTATTAAAATATAAGTTATTATGTATATACACTGAAGCATCTTAACTGTTCAGTTCTTTAACATATACTGCAGTAACCTTGATCATAAGTCATGACAATTTTTTTAATGCATAGTCATTTTAGGGAATAATTGTTAAATTATGAATTTTACACTTTAAGCCAATAGATTTCCTCTCATGTACACATGAAAATGTCAGAGATGTTGGATTAATCTATTTTAGGTCTCTGACTGCATAATCATGCCTCTCTTGGTTATGTAACTCTGCCCACTATTGAGTTAGGGTATTTTATTTTATTATGAGGGTTTCCAGTTAATCAGTTACAATCATTGTCTATATGCCTTTGATATTTGTTTGGTTTTTATTTACATTTCTGAGATGGAATTTTGTACTAAGGAGGGATAAAGTATGCAAACAATGAGGTCTGTATTTCTCCTCAGGCCATGTGCAATCTAAGTAGCTGCATCACAAGTTACTCTACACTGGTTCACTTCACATTCTGACCTTTGAGTTCCTATCTTTAGAGGGCAAGACATTTTACAATCAATATGCTGATGAACATTTCAGGATTGTACAATTGGCAGTGTGGAGTTTTTCTTCTTTTTGAAAAGGATATTTCTTAGAGTGGTATCTGCGATAATGCTCAACTTACTAAATAGCTCTGGAAAAGCTGCCATCAAGGTGTTGTAGAAGAGGATTCAAACTAATACCAGGTAGAAAAGAAGACTAATAAGATCCTTTATAACTATTTGAGGAGTTCTTAATAGAAATAGTTGGATGGGTTTTTCGTTAGAAGAAGCTCCTGCATCCCAGTCAAAGGCTTAATGATCCTGTGATGTCAAGAAGGAAATACATTTGCTAGGAATTATATAGAGTGCAGAAGTAAAGTAGTTGTAGCCAATTACATTCAGTTTGGGGAGAATTTAATTTAAAAAATAGTTATTAGTTTACATAGCAATAATGGGTACAAGAATTGTGATCTCAATTTTATAAATCTTAAAACCTTTGATATAGTATGGGGAAGTGACTTACCCAAGATCACACAGTGAGCGAGTGGCAGAGCTGGGAATAGATGCCAAACCTTCTATCTCAAATTCTGGTCACACTTCCACTGGGTCACATTTCCTTTCTTTAAGATATCTAAAAAAGCTACTGTTTTTAAAGCACTATTGAGCACACAAACAGATTTTCTCAATGCACTGATGTCTTTCTTTCATTAAATAGATATAGGGGCCAGGTAGTAGTAAGGAGATGTTGGAGAGCAATAAGATGTCAGAAGGCAAGAGCATCCAAACCGTGCAGTCATGCTGTCAGCTGTGACTTTAAATAGAAGAGGTAAAAGCTAGCATTTTTTCTATTTCTGAGACATTCTTTGACCACTATTCTGCCATTTCCTATGTGCAGCAAACCCCACAGACTTGGATTCATTCTCAGAATTCTCATATTTTTCTAATCCATTCTCCATTCTTGCTGATTCACCACACAAATGAATTAAAACACACATTGGGGAAGAGCAATGCAATGTGGATAAAATCAAAAGTTTGTTGAACACTCTAGAGGGTTAAATATTGGTTAATTTTTTGTTTGTTTTTTAACCATTCACCCCACCCCGGTGAATGGTTAAAAATGGTTTTGCAACCTTAAGTACTTCTCAGTTCTGGCCAAAACCAGAAATGGAAATACCAACATTCTATATCTAGGGTTACCATGCTGTGTATGCACCATGGTGGAGGCATATCACCAAAAAGTTTCCTTATTATTTGAAAGGCAAATATATAGCGAAAATGACTGTTAGATTCCAATCAGAAAAGCTGCTGAGCACCCTCTGCTCCCTTTGATCTATGTAATATGGTAAGGTAAAGATGAGATGTGGTGGGATCTTCATCGGCAACTGTAATGGGGGAATAATACCAGAACGAATTTCATAATCATTATCTCATGATGAGATGACTGATTTATTCCTATTAAACTTGAAGGCTGAAGAGTGAAATCTTGTGTATCTATGCAAATTATGCAGTGTCTTAATTTGCATTTTGAATATTCATTTCATTGTTTTATAAATGACAGCAAATATCTTGATTAACAGAATACAAGACTGATAAGGCTGCAGCATGGAAATAGCTTTAGGAACATAGCTAGTCAATCCGTAGTGTCGCAATTCCTACATGCAGATTCTTTCCTTGTCTCTGGCTGAAGGGAATCTGACCTTTGCTCTGGACATTGATCCCCAGTTACTGCCCAGTCCCAGACACCAGGAAGACATAGCTGGAGTATTGCCCGATATTTGCTCCCAGTCAATGGTCATAGGTGAGTTGGGAGACTATGCTCCAGGCTTTGGGCCTGATCCAACTCACATTAAAGCCAATGGAAAGATTGTCATTAAAGGCAGTTAGATCATATCCTTTCACTCCAGTTTTAGAATCCTCTAACCATAGAGATACAGCCTAGAGTCTCTCCGATCTTGCTATCAGGCAATTCATGCTCATAGGCAGGAGCTGTGCAGAAAATAGCTAAAAATGAGAGTTACCTGGCTAAAGGTGGAATTGTAAATGTCTGTTGACTGAAGTTTCGTTTTCATGCTTGAACTCAAGAAAAAAATCACAGAAATTGTGACTGTGGCTTCTGTCATCACTGTGATATACCCTTCGAGGAATACAAAAATGTCCCCCCAGAGCAATAGACTCTGAAAGACAGTAATTGCCTCTACAGGACTATACAGATATATCTAGCACAAGGAAGTAGTACATACAGAAACGTTTAGTTTACACATGACCACTACGGTTTAATCCAGACAACTTTGCCTCTCTAACCCAAATAACTTACCATAAATAATAGCCACAAAGTGAAAAATGCCCTGAAAAATTAGCGTAGGAAATAACTAACATCTAAGAAAGTGTATCTTTCTACCTTCCCATAACTCAGGAAATATTTGAGTTAATTCATTTGAAAAATTTCAGAAATATTCACTATTGGTCTGATGTGTATAATGGAAATGTTCATCCTTCTGCCCCTCCCCCAAAATATTTCTGAAAGTTTCAGTGTAAACAACGGACAATAGAGATTTAAAAAAGAAATAGCTCTTCAAACTTACACAATTGTAATAATGAAAACCTATAGCATTTACTAGCCACATATGCTATAACAGTACAGAAGTTTTTTCTTCTTTTTCTTTAAATTATCTGTTTTGGACCAGAAACCTATAAACTTGAACATATGAATGTAAAGCAGAATGCAGCCAATGATCTCTCATAACACAAATCATTTTACTTAGTGCTATATGCTAGACCTTAATTATGGAAAATAGTCTCTGGATTAGTAGGGCTGTGAAGGAATGTACCACTCCTTTAAGGGATAGGCTGTAGCCTACAGCTGGGACAACCTGAGGTGTAGTCCAGGAGGCCCTGCCCCACCCCGGGGTTGGGCTATATAAAGAGAAAGTTGGGATATGGTTATTGTTTACTGAAGCTCTAGAAGACCAGCCTAACTAGAGTCTTTTTTGGGGGACTTTATCTTTGAGAGCTGAACCAGAATTCTGAGGCCCTTATGAACTGTTTATTTGAATTGCTCCCATCCTGAAGCCCTATTAAAAGAGGACACAATATTTTGTTTATGTACGTTGGCTGCTTCTTTCCCTGGACTGTTGAAATTAATGTATTGCTGCCAAGCAAGGGGAATTAAGCTGGTGTATGCACACAGTGTCACACTGGGATTCAAAGGGACATGCATATACAGCCTACACCTTTACAAGGGGATCATGCCAACAGCCAGTCCCCTGATCTATTCATTCCTATAACTCTGGCTCCACCTCTGAAAAGTCTAGCCAAGTCCCTTCCAGAAGGAACTTCAGAACTTGAATCCTCAGGTTTCCCGGGTGGGAAACAGCCATAGAGACAGCCATGTCTCCTGTTTATGGGCAGAAGGAGGAGGGAACAGGAAAGCTGAATTAACTCAAGCTGTGAAGTTAATACTCATAAGGTATTATCACCATATTAACACACACACACCACCCACGTGGACATTCTCATGCGGAGAATAGTGGCATTAGTGCACTTTAACTTAATCTTCCCAAGGATTAAGCTTCAGCAAACTAAGGACATTTTATTTTTGAGTCAGAGAGTCCACATGAGGATTTAATGCACTTTAACTTATGTGCATTAACTTTACAGCTTGAGTTAGTCTTAACTCCCCATGTAGACAAGCCCTCTGAATATGTGGTGTTAGCAGAAATGCCACTTTTAGGAACAACTCTTTGGGGAATTATATCCAAGATGTCAGTGACAACAGGACAATTTATATGAATGCAATTCAATAAACCAAAATAGCTAACCTGTCTGTAGGGTCAACATACAGCTGTAGCTGAGGTTCCTAATGTACGCATCTCAGTAATAACAGAAGAACATAAGCCACCTGGTGGGGCAGCCTTCACTGGAAGAATACAGTCACTTTAGCCTGTCAATGATTGAAATGCACATTCCTATAAAGTCCTGCAGAGTCTTCTTTAATGTTCTTTAATAAGAACCCTGCTTTACTTATGAAAGGACTGACTGACTGACAGCTGTCACTCAAATTAATAGACTAATAAAAAAAAAGAAATTCACCCAATGCCTTTACCATATTGGAGAAACTATCTCATGAATAACCTTGGCTTCTGAAGTTTGGCCTTAAAGTAAAAATTGGAAAAAAGGGAATGAGTTTCTGGACTATTTATCTACTTCTTTAGCAAAGTTCATGTACTGAAATAAATAGGCTCAAAAAAAGAAGAGGAAAAATCCCCTCTGGATATGACTTCCATTTTTTATCAGCTAAGTGTTATGAATATGGTTTAGTGTTTAAAGGTATTTTGTTCACTGACAAATGCTTGAATAATGGCAAGTCAGCATGGTTTTCCAGGCCCTTTCTGATAATCCTGACATCATGAAGGGTTTATCTGCGAGTAAAGCAAAACGTGAGCTGGGATCACTTAAATCTATTTGTAGTAAGAGCCATAGCACTTCCGTTATTATGAACTTATTTCAGATTTCATAGTATGGATAAAGAGGGGGAAGATTAATTTTATAGAGAGGTAATATGCAGTCCCTTTCAGCACAGCTAGATTTGCAAGACTGCTCTCTCCAAAGCCAATGGGTAAGGCACCAGGCAATTACCTAGCCTTCTTCTGGTGTCAAAGAGGACAGGGAGAGAAGCAAAGCATGGGCAAAAGGGAGAGAGGAAAAGGGATAAACTATTATTTCTTAATATGATGGAGATGAAACATAGTCTAGTGCAGTGTTCCTCAAACTTCTTGATACCAGAGACCAGATTGCTGCCTTTCTTAAACTGTGTCAGGGAGATGTCCAGGACTATCGCCAGTCCACGGACCAGTTGGGCTATTGGGCAGGCACTAGAACAGGAGTCCAAAGTAGAGATGTGCAAATAACTGATTTTTTCTTTAGTTCAGTGGCCGAACCAAAAAACAGTTTAAAAAAACAGTGTTTCAGGTCAACTTGAAATGATTTGTTTTAAAAATTTTTGTTGAAATGAAAAAGTTGAAAAAATGTTTTCAGTTGAACAAAATGTTTTGTTTTCAGGATTTTACTTATTTTAATTTTTTAAAAAGCAGCAAAATTCAAAGGAAAAAATAATTTCGAATTAAAAACCAAAAGGTTACATTTAAAAAAAATCAAAACAAACCTTTGACTTTTTAAGAAATATTTTTTCAGCCAAAACAATTTGGTGAATTTTACATGAATTCGCTCAGTGTTTTGATTGACCCATGTTTTTGGTGAGAAAAGTTTCATCCAAACAGTTGTACCCAGCTGTACTCAGGAGATGTGGGTTCCATTTCTGACTATTTCTGACTGATCTGCTATGACATCGTAAGCAGGTCATTCCTCAGCTCTGTGCCTCAGTTTCTCCTCTCATTCTTCATCTGTCTTGTCTTTTACACTGTGAGCTCTGAGTCAGGAACTGTGTCATTATGCATTTGTACTGTTTCTAGGACAGTGAGGATCCATTCTTGACAGTATCCTCTAGGCACTATAATATTAATAATACATTATCTCATGACACAAACATTTATGGTTTAGTCTAGTCTGGAACAAGTGTTATGGAGGAATGTCTAGATTTACATTTACAAAGGTTTTAGCTAATCATGAGAGTATTGGCAATCAATAAACTTCAGTTAAAACAGGGTCACAAATCTAGTCTAGATATATCCTTATAGCAGGGTGCAAGTGGTAAAGGACCAGATTTCCATCAAGACTAAAGCACATTAGAAAGATGTGGTGATGAAACTTGTAGATTTGTTTCCTGAGCCATGGTTTCCAGCTACCAGTGCTATCAATATGGTTTTTTCAATAGACACCAATTCTCTTTAATAGAAAATATCTCAAAAGCAATAACTTAACTTCCAATCATGTTACTATTAACTATTAATCTGAATTACTCCATGGTGATTAAGAAGCATTCAACAAACAATATTAATTGCTTTAATTACCTTCCTTGATTACTTGTTGGGTGATGTGCTTAGTTGTTTTTTTATTTGCTTAAAGCTGTCACATGAACTAGCTATGTCCTGCTCCTGCTCTTTGTTTATATAAAAAAAAAAAAAAATTTTTTTTTTAAATTCCCCTCTCACCCCTGTGGGTGGTATGTGTCTTCCTCAACCTCGGGTCCTCTACCAGAGGCCTGGGAGTTTGAGGGTTCTGCGCAGTATCTTAGCTGTTCCTAGCACTGCACTCTTCTGGACAGAGAGCTCTATGTTGTTCCTGGGATCTGTGGAGCCACTCACCCAGCTTAGGAGTCACAGCCCGAGTGCTCCTACCACCACTGGCACCACTTTGGCCTTCACTTTCCACATGCCCTCTCTAGTTCCTCTTTCAGGCCCTGGTACTTCTCCAGCTTCTCATATTCCTTCTTCCTGATGTTGCTGTCACTTGGCACTGCTATATCTATCAGCACCACTGTCTTCTGGTCCTTGTCTATTACCACGATGTCTGGTTGATTGGCCAGTACCTGCCTGTCCGTCTGGATCTGGAAGTCCCACAGAATCTTAGCCCTGCTATTCTCCGCAACCTTCTGTGGAATCTCCCATCTGGTCTTGGGAGGGTCTAGCCCATACGCTGTGCAGATGTTCCTGTACACAAGCCAGCCACTTGGTTGTGCCGTTCAGTGTATGCTGTTCCTGCCTGCATCTTACATCCTGCCACTATGTGTTGGACTGTCTCTGAGGCCTCTCTGCACAGTCTGTACCTTGGGTCCTCTCTAGTGTGGTAGACCCCTGCTTCAATGGATCTGGTGCTCAGTGCCTGTTCCTGTGCTGCTATGATCAGTGCCTCAGTGCTGTCTTTTACTCCAGCCCTTTCCAGCCACTGGTAGGATTTCCCAATGTCAGCCACCTCAGCTATCTGTCGATGTAACATCCCATGCAGGGTCTTGTCTTGCCATGGCACTTCTTCTGCTGGTCTTCCTCCCATGTCTGCCGCTGCCTCAGGCATTCTCTCAGCAGCTCATCTTTGGGGGCCATCTTACTGATGTACTCTTGGATGTTCCGGGTTTCATCCAGGACAGTGGCTTTGACGCTCACCAAGCCCGCCCACCTTCTTTCCGGCTGGTATACAGTCTCTGGGTGTTTGGACTTGGGTGGAAACCTCCGTGCATTGTGAGGAGCTTCCGGGTTTTCACATGGGCAGCCTCCATGTCCTCCTTTGGCCAGCTCACTATACCGCAGGGTATCTGATGACTGGCAGGGCATATCCGTTGATGGCGTGGATCTTGTTCTTCCCACTGAGCTGGCTCTTCAGGACCTGTCTTATCCTTTGGTGATACTTGCATGTTGCTGTCTTCCTTGCCTCCTCATCATGGTTTACATGTGACTGTGGGACGCCAAGGTACTTGTAGCTGGTCTGTATGTCTGCTATGTGGCCCGCTGGTAGTTCCACCCCATCAGTCTTGACTACCTTCCCTCTCTTCACTACCATCCGGCCACACTTCTCCAGTCCGAATGACATCCCGATATCCTCACTGTAGATTCGCGTCAGGTGGATTAGCGAGTCGATGTCTCATTCATTCTTAGCATATACAGCTTGATGTCATCCATGTAGAGGAGGTGGCTGATGGTAGTTCCACTCCTGAACCTGTACCCGTATCCAGTCCTTGTGATTATCTGGCTGAGGGGGTTTAAGCCTATGCAGAACAGCAGCGGGACAGTGCATCACCTTGGTATATGCCACACTTGATGGCCACTTGTGCAAGCTGCCTTGAGTTGACTTCTAGTGTTGTGTCTTCCATAGTCCCATTGAGTTCTTGAGGAAGGTCCTTAGTGTCCTGTTGACTTTGTGTAGCGCCAGACATTCACAGATCCACGTGTGCGGCATTGAGTCATAGCTTTCCTGTAGTCAATCCAGGCTGTGCTCAGATTGGTCTGTCTAGACCTTGAGTCTTGAGGGCGACTGCTCTATCTATAGAGCAACTGGTGTTGTTCCCAATGCCCTTCTGAGCTGTGCTTCATGTACTGGCCCATGTGGTCCTGTAGCTTGGGGCTATGATGCCTGATAGGACTTTCCATGTTGTGGGAGGCAGGTTATTGGTCGGTAGTGGACAGTTCTGTCCCTTGCAGGGGTCTTTCATGATCAGCACTGTCCTTCCTTGTGTTAGCCAGTTTGGGTGGGAGCCTGCTGCTAGCAGCTGGTTCATCTGTGCTGCTAGGCATTCATGCACTGCTGTTAGTTTCTTTAGCCAGTAGGTGTGGATCATGTCTGGTCCAGGTGCTATCCAGCTCTTCATGTTCTTGACCCGCTGCTGGATGTCTTCTACTGTGATGGTGACTGGTTTCTGTTCTGGGAGATTGCTGTGCTCTGTTCTCAGGTCCCCTGCAGCCACTTTGCACTGTGTTATGAGTCCTTCTCTTTCTCCCATATGTTCTTCCAGTACTGTTCAGTTTCTGCTGCTGGTGGCTCTGCTGTTATTGTGTTGTTGCACTGCAGTTGGGAGTACACCTTGGATGTTCTTGGAGAACACAGGGCATTACTTTTTTGGCCTCTGCTTCTCTAGTGTATCTCCTTAGCCTGGTAGCTAGTGCTGTGAGCCTTTGTTTAGCAGTCTCTAGGGCTTCAGATGGAGTCAGGCCCTTGTATTTTTTCAGTAGCCGAGTCTTATCCTTAATCTCTACACCTTCTGTAGTTCCACCAGCTGACTAACTTCTCTCCGAGTTGCCTTGATCTTATCCTCCAACCTCATTTTCCAGGGTGGGTACATAGTGTTGTTCTTCTTGATCGTGTAGCCAAGCATCTCCAGGATTACAGAGGCTGTAGTGTATACCAGTTCATTGGTTTGAGTATGGTGGTAGTAGGGATTGTCATGAGGACTCTATTGGCATCTTCTAACATACTATCAGATGGTACTTCTCCACTGAGCCTTGGTAATCGGTCTCAAGGATTGACTGTAGCTAGTTTTCTCCATGATCTTATGCCTCATATCAGCTGCTGTGCTCTGCAATGGAGGGGTGGCAGTGAAGTTTCAGCTTCAGGTGTGGGCTGCACATCCACTTGTTCTTCCAGGTCTTCTTGAGTCTGGGATGTAATGTGGAGTTGGTCTATCTCAAGCTGTGAGAGCAGCTTCCTCT
The DNA here is from genome assembly GCF_003597395.2 of Chelonoidis abingdonii. Taxonomy (NCBI): domain Eukaryota; kingdom Metazoa; phylum Chordata; order Testudines; family Testudinidae; genus Chelonoidis; species Chelonoidis abingdonii. Next base: position 86,690,068 of record NC_133775.1, read on the forward strand.
TTACTATGTTGAAGCATTGGGTAACTAGCTGTTTCTCAGTAAGTGTGGATGTAGGTCTTTTGTCCATCCACAGTCCCCTCATACGTTTCATATATCCCCTCTCATTAGGTCTACTGTTGTAGTAGCATTCCATCAATTCCAGGTTCTCTTGTCTCATCCATGAATGGTTTGTTCCAGTAGCCCACTTATCATCAGATTGTCCTGGTTCTCAACATCTGCACGGACCTTGTTAATCCGGGCAACGTCCGAGCCGGCATGACTCTCCTAGTTCGTGTCACTCTCATATTTGAGGTAGGCAGGTGAAACATTAGGGGTCTTTGCCCAAGGACCCCTACTGAAAGTTGGGTATCAACCAGGATTTGAACCCCGGTCTCGCATATCAAAGGGCGGTCTCCCGTATCAAAGGGCGGCGCTCTTAACCACTACGCTATCCAGTCACGTATATAATCTGTCTCTTTTTAATTAGACAAGTTTTTCTGGGTCTGTGACTTTCAGTTTGAAAAATTCATTCTGAATACAGTACAATTAGGGTTTGTCATTCATCCTATTGCAGGAAAAAACTCTCTCGTCATTCCTCGTCAATTGCAGCTTTGAAGATATTATCATGTTGCCTTCTCTTTGTCTCTTTTTATATCTTTTTAAGACATAACATAATTATTGTATACAGATCCCAATGCAACAGGTGAGAGTAAAAATTGGAGACAGTGCCACTCCTTCTCTAATTTATATTCCAGTTCTGTCTTTCCATAGCTCTGATTCTGATTTTCATTTCTTTTCTGCATGACAGCAGTACCCTGGAGTGAAGTTGTGTTTTCAGCAGTACTCCCAAATCCCTACTCTGGTCAGCATGCTGCAACACCATCCTCCCTAGTATATCTGTGTTTTTCTTTGGGGTGGGAGGGTTAGTGGTTGTTGGTTGTTTTGCTAAAAGATTCCTAATTTTTTTCTGCATTGAACTGCTGTTGTCATCCTAAGCCTAGTAGTAAAATGATACTATAATCCACTTTGAATCACATATATACAATCCTCATTAACTGTGCCTATCACTTTAATAGCATCAGACTACTGCGCACAATGATATTTTGCTAAAAATCATCACCCACGTCATGTGAATAGAGTCAGCTGCTATCCTGCAGCTCTCAATTTTTTTTCTGGTTGAAAATTTTACTTTATTTAACATCTCTTGCTCTTCTATTCTGAACTAATTTAAAAAACTAGGATGGTACATCAATTTCAGCTTTGACTGCTGAGGCATAACTCCAAAGGGCTAAAAGCTGATTATCCTAAATGAGGGCTGCATCTTCCCATCAGATCTACTCTGGGCAGATATTAGCTAAAACACAGACACAAGGTACAATGCAGAAATGTGACTTCTCCACATGCTTTTTTCCTTCAGACTAGGGCTTGCATATGCTTCTTGTAATATAGCTGTATTAGTCCCAATTACAGAGATGCCAAAAGGGGTGTGATCTACCGAAAAGGGCAGCATCTTGATCACTGCACCACCATGGAGATCTCCCTCCTCAACAATAAATGAAAATGAAGGCATATCATATGCAATATAGATGACTAAGCCTTAAAGCTTTGAGATAAACATACACCTCCTTAGTTTTCTTTATTGAAGGACTGGAGGCAATTCATCCTTCCAGTCTCGGCAGCAGGAGCCCTGCCAGTACTCACTCTTCTCCCAAACAAGACTCTTTCCACCTCCTAGTACCGGCCACCTTCCCACCCTCCAAGTGCACAACTGCAATGCTGACTGTGGCCCATCTACACGACGCGTGAAAATCGATTTTAGATACGCAATTTCAGCTACGAGAATAGCGTAGCTGAAATCGAATATCTAAAATCGAGTTACTCACCCGTCTTCACCGTGCGGAATCGATGTGTGCGCGGCTCGCCATGTCGAATCCGGAACTCCGTTTGTTTTGGTGGAGTTCCGGAATCGATGTAAGCGCGCTCTGGTTCGATATATCCCCGTCTAGAGAGACGCGATATATCGAACCCCGAGCTTTCGATTTTAACGCGCCGAAATGGCGCGTCGTATAGATGTGGCCTGTATCTCCTCTTTGCTGTCATGGCTGTGCTTCCCTCTCTGACATGCCAGTTACCCACCATCTCTAGGGTATGTTTACATACCAAAAGCTATGCACAGCCTAGCCTACACAATGGAGCAATGCTGGAAACAATGAAACACTTTTGCTTTTCACAATCACTTTCTGTGAAAACAAAAGGCAGTGTTGAACAGAGATAACTAGCCAACAGAGGATGAGGAGCTGTAGCCACTTATCTATTCCTTTCTATGCTTTACCTGCTTATTTTAATATATCCAGGATGGTTAAACGTGTTCTGTCATTTAGGCCATACAGACGTATTACAAGTCAGAGCTCTGGGGCACAGCTGTCCCTGGACTGCTGCTCCCTAAATCTGATGCATCCTCCATTGGGCCACAAACTTTATGCTCAAGCCCTTCGCGGTTTTTAATCCAATAGTCCCTTATGGCACAAAGCAATCTGTCATTTCAGCTTTGTTTCAAGCCTCCCTCTTGCCTTTGTCCCTAATAAATCTTGGCCACGGTAAAAGCAAAACAGAAACAGGTAACTGCAAGCTCTGCTGCTCCTCTGTGAACCAGCTGATGCACAGAGAGAACATGCATGGAACTGCAGCTGTAGTACAACGTACTGCATTAGTTTGCATTAGGCACTGAGAGGCTGCAATTAGGCCACCACATAATGTGAGAAGGAAAGTCTATGTGTGGAGAAGGAAAGGAGAGGGTCATTAAGTTTTAGGGAGAGATCAGGCAAAATAATACAAAGGTAACTGGGAGGTAGTGAGGCAGATTACAGAGTCAAACCTATGTTACTTAATTGAAATATTTGTTCAAGGTCGAAATCTTTAATGGGAGTTGAACACCTAACTCCCGTAGGTACTTTTACCCTTTAACTGTGGGGGAGAGAATGAACAGATTTTAGCATTACTCAGATGTAGGCATTTTCAATGAATATTCCATTACATCAGTTCATTTAAGAACATGGACGCAGCAGAGACTATTGAGTCATTCCTGCAGGGGCAAGAGTTTGCAATCTACACAACCATATGTATTCCCAGCAAGTCATAGATTTACAGTAGCTAGGTAGATGAAATGTGATTGAAAGGTGTATCAGTACCCAGAGTCTGCGATGTTTTTGTTGTACATAGCTGTATAATAAGTTATGTTTAGGTATGTTGTTTCACAGATAGTACTGGGGATAGTTCAAAACACAAACTCCTCCTGGGTAAAAATAGACAGCAACTTTTTCAGTATTTGAGTTTAGAAAATTTAGACTCAGAGAAACTTGTACTCTACCATCTCTAGTAGACTGACAATTACAATGTGACTATTGAGCACTGACCAGTATGTCTCTGGTCCTTACACAGTAGCAGGAAGAGCGTTCAAAGGGAACAAAAAGGAGGCCAATGCTGGCCTATGTTGCTGACAGGGCCGGCTCCAGACCCCAGCACGCCAAGCGCGTGCTTGGGGCAGCATGCCGTGGAGGGCACTCTGCCAGTTGCCGGGAGGGCGGCAGGTGGCTCCGGTGCACCTCCCGCAGGCGTGCCTGCGGAGGGTCCACTGGTCCCATGGCTCTGGTGTAGCATCCACAGGCACGCCTGTGGGAGGTCCACCGGAGCCGCTGGACCGGCGAGCGGTAGAGTGCCCCCCACAGCGTGCCACCGTGCTTGGGGCGGCGAAATTACTAGAGCCAGCCCTGGTTGCTGAGCTAGTTTAATGCACCAGGAGCCTATTGAGGTCAATGCGATTCTTTCTATTGACATCAGTGAGCTGTGGATCAGGCCACAGAAAAGTAGTTTCACCATCTCAGGGATGGTGAAGCTGATGCACTGCACCGGTGAATTTGGGAAAAGATCCCGTGGTGCCACAATACTTTTCAGTTCTACTTCTTTAGTTTGGCTGCGAACCCAAAACTTTTCCCTGGTTTCTCTGTTATTTACAAGGGACTGTGGCCCGGCTAAACTCTCCCTCCAACTTATTCAAAGCTGCTGTTCCTCTGTAAGGATTTGGTTTCATTTCAATTTTCTGACCAACCACTATGGCAATGTTTAAGTAAATGCAAGTCAGGAGGGGAGCAACTTGTTAATTGGGGAGAAAAGTGAACTATATATCCCACATCTACAAGGCATATTCATTATTTGAATACAAGGCTTAGCATGATTTTGCTATATTTAGACTTGTACTTCAATATACCTCCTCTCCACCCCCTGCACTTTTATTTAAATATGCAGCACATAATTAGGGATATTACCCAAAGGATATGGAGTCCAGTGACACTTTGAAGACTAATAGATTTATTTGGGCATAAGCTTTCGTGGGTGAAAAACCTGACTTCTTCAGATGCATGTAGTGAAAATTACAGAAGCGGGCATTATATAGTGACACGTGAAGAGAAGGGAGTTACCTCACAAGTGGAGAACCAGTGCTGACAGGGCCAATTTGATCAGGATGAATGTAGTCCACTCCCAATAATAGGTGAGGTGCCAATTCCAGGAGAGGTAAAGCTGCTTTTGTAATGAGCCAGCCACTCCCAGTCCCTATTCAAGCCCAAATTAATGGTGTTAAATTTGCAAATGAATTTTAGTTCTCCTGTTTCTCTTTGAAGTCTGTTTCTGAAGGTTTTTTGTTCAAGTATAGCTACTTTTAAAACTGTTATAGAATGTCCAGGAAGATTGAAGTGTTCTCCTACTGACTTTTGTATGTTACCATTCCTGATATCCGATTTGGCCAATGTACATGGCAGAGGGGCATTGCTGGCACATGATGGCATATATAACATTAGTAGACATGCAGTTGAATGAGCCCTTGATGGTGTGGCTGGTGTGGCTGGGTCCTCTGATGGTGTTGCTAGAATAGATGTGGGGATAGAGAGGCAACGAGGTTTGCTACAGGGATTGGTTCCTGGGTTAGTGTTTCTGTGATGTGCTGTGTAGTTGCTGGTGAGTATTTGCTTCCGACTGGGGGGCTATCTGTAAGTGAGGACTGGCCTGCCTCCTAAGGTCTGTGAGAGTGAGGGATTGTTTTGCAAGATAGGTTGTAGATCATTGATAATGTGCTGGAGAGGTTTTAGCTGGGGGTTGTACATGATGGCCAGCGATGTTCTGTTATTTTCCTTGTTGGCCTGTCTTGTAGTAGGTGATTTCTGGGTAATCGTGGCCCTCTGTCAGGCTGTTTCCTGACTTCCCCCAGTGAGTATTGTAGTTTTAAGAATGCTTGACAAAGATCTTGTAGGTGTTTGTCTCTGTCTGAGGGATTGGAGCAAATTTGCCTTTGGCTAATGCATCCCAAGGCTAATGCATGTCTATCTGAGAGTAAATAGCTTTAGCACATTCTCTATATTGTACTAGTCACAAAAAGAGTTCTGTTTTTAAAAGTAGTTTATACATATCCATGCTCCATCATTTCCTGACAATAGTTACAGCCAATGAAAGGGAAATCTTGTTCTCTGTGACTTGCGATAGGATTTTACTTCACACTTGCTGTGCAGTTCCCTCATGGTATCCTTTTCTGAAGACTCCAGTGCCACAGGGCAATTGGCTGTATTTAGTAATTTCCTGCATCAGTAGTTTTGCCTTTTGGACTCCAAAATTGATTTTCCTTATCTTAGCATGTCTTTATAAGTGTGCCTCTTGACCTATTGCATTACAGTGGCCAGTGGCGTGAGCAGTAGAGGATGCGTAATGTAGACAACAGCTTTTTGGTCATCAGAAGTGGCAGATTCAGGAATATCCACACGAGTGCAGCAAACTGAGACAGTTCATGTGTAGTAAACTACAGTTTGAAAACATTTTAATTATGCATTTCAACATTGGGATGTTAACTTAAATTGCTGGTGAATTCTAAAACTGCTGTGGTTTCCGAACTAATGGAAACTTCCTGAACAAAAAGGAAGTTGCCATTAGTTTGAACTGCCTATGCACTTATTAATTTTAAAGTACCTAGACTTCTTACACTAGACCCCAGTCCCAGATACTGTCATGCTTTCTCCCACACGTCCTTACTAGGCCTATAAAGAACTCCCCATAAAAAATTGTTAAGCTACTGTGCTATCTTCTTTTAAATTCTATCTGTGTCATAATGCCTGCAACTTACTACAGTCTGCACTGGTTTGGCTGGTGGCCAGCTGTATGACACACCTGACTATTGAGACTACTAATTTATGCAATCACACAGAACTTTATTATTGCTTTTCAGCCATCAGATATGATATTTTCTGTTTATCGATGTATTATGTCTTTCTTTTTCTCAGTTGCTTAGTGTCTAACAGAATGTGGCCTGAATCCCTGATGGAGGATTGTAGATATTAAGCAAGAAATAAAGATAATATCAGGTATTTGTGAAATACTTTTCATCGGTAGATCTCAAAGCAGGTTACAAAGGAGGTTAGTATCATTTTTCTCATTTCACAGCAGCCACACAGAACCTAACGACTAGAACGAGGTTTCCTGAGTCTCCGTCCAGCATGCTATCCAAGGGGCTGCATATCTGTTATGTCAGGTAACTGTGATAATACATCTTCTTTGCTGCTGCAAAATGGGCTTGATAGTCTTATGAAAACAAAAGAGTTTGTCTTTTGAGATTTCTAATGCTTCCTCCTCCAGTTCAAGCCAGAGAGAACACATATAGTATTTTCCTATAATGGACTCAAATTCTTTCTTGCTCTTTACATCTGCTGCACCTCGGAAACTGGTAGCATACTCTGGATGCACCCTGATATTAATTGGCACCCATTGATCCTAAAACTGGATGCTATGAAACAGAATTTCATCTTTAGATCTTTTCCTGCAAGCATCGTGTGAATTCATTGCTAGAAGGAGATTCTAGTAGCTGCTGTGCCATATATATAGATTTAGCCACTGGGAAGGGAGTGTTACGCAGTGACAGTTTAATGATCCTTTGGTGTCTCGCTATAAACAACTTCAAACTTATCCATTATCGCTCCTTGTCCCTTCCTCCCTCTGCACATTTTAAGTGATATTCCTATTTTTTTAAAAAAAAGTTTCTCTAAAGCAAATACAGATGGAGAGGAGGCTAAAGTATGAAGTCAACAGTGTATAACTGTTGCAAAAAAAGCAAACATCATTCATGGGCATGTATTAGCAGTAAGTTTTAAGCAAGATAGGAGAAGTACTACTTCTACTCTACTCCCAGCCTGATAAGGCCTCAGCTGAATATGGCGTTGAAGTTCTGGCCCCATTCTTCAAGGAAAGATGTGGACAAATTGGAGAAAGTGCAAAAGTGAGAGCAGCAAAACATTATTAGATCGGAAAAAAATGATACTATGTGCAAAGATTTGAAAAAATGGTGTTTATGGTCTGGAGAAAAGGAGATCAAGGTTGGACATGATAAGTCCTCAAGTATGTAAAAGAATTGTTAAAAGGGGAAGGGTGATAAATTATTCTTATCTATCTACTGATGACCGGACAAGACATTAGAGTTAAACTGCATTGCAAGAGACCAACTGTCTGGCTATCCGAAAAGGACAAGAGACATTTGAAAATGTAATGCTAGTTAAACACCAAGAAAAAAATTGCCTAGGGAGGTTTGTGGACAAAACACCTGTCAGTGATGGCCTAGATATAACTACTAGTTCTGCCCGGTTCAGGAATCTGGACTAGATACCTACTAGCAGGTCCCTTCCAGTAATGCATTTCTATGAATCCGACAATTCTATGAAGGATGAATTTGTGGTTAAGGTACTGGATGGAATTTGAAAAATTCTGGGTTCAGTTCACAGTTCTGTCCTATACTTCCCGAGTAGCCATTACAAGTCACTTAACTTTCTCCATAAGATGAGCATAATTAAATGTTTTCATTTTCTTCCTACGCTTTGCCCATTGTGAATAATTCAGGACAGAACAGCTGCAGGGGTAAGCGGTCTGTTTCGCTAAGGCAAAAAAGCCAGCTGGAGGCTGTGACCCGAAAGGTGCCTTGCCACACTAATCTAGATTATTTCTCCAAGACAGGGAATGTAGCTTACTTGATGTTGCAAAAATGCCTAACACAATGGGGAACCCCAATCTTCTTGAGACCTTTTGTTGCTACCATATGTGCAAATAAACAGTAGCATAATAAGAATTTTTCTTGGGTGCTGGCTGGTGAGCCTTGCCCACATGCCGTCCAGGGTTTAGCCTGATCGCCATATTTGGGTCGGAAGGACATTTCCTCCAGGGCGGATGGCAGAGGCCCTAGGAAGGTTTTTCGGCCTTCCTTCTGCAGCGTGGGGCATGGGTCCTTGCTGTGGATTCCTGACAGCTTGAGGTCTTCAAATCTCAATTTGACGATTTCAATAATCAAGTCCATGGGGTTCGTGGGTTGTTAATAATGTGTATGGGTAGGGTTTTGTGGGCCTGCCTTGTGCCAAGGAGGTCAGACTGATATCAATATTGTCCTTCTGACCTAATGAGTCTATGAGTCTATATCTAAGTTAATGTTGTCTTAAACATTCGTTTTGCTGCGTTGGCTTAATGTTCAACATGCTACAATCATTCTACCTCCTAGCAGGCCCTTCCACCTTAGTAATATCATTAATCCATTATAATTATATTTGAAATGAATGAATGATCATTCACTTTTCCACTGACCTAACATTCAGCTTGGCATAAATCCTTTTATTATAATTAACAGAATGTTTGCTTGATAGATAAAAGAATAGCTAATAACCTCATTACTTGTTAGGTATAATGGCTTGTCTGATATCTTTAGAGGCAATATTTACCTTTACATTGGTTATTGTCTCCTGAGATTCATTCTTTGTGTAATTCACTTTAAGAGGCAGTAAAGTAAATAGGCCTGTTGTCTTAGTACCCTTGGTATTAATATCGTGACATAGTCTCCATAACAAAGAGAAGCATTAGGACTACACAAGAGAATTATTATTAAACCTTTACTAAGATATTCTAATAGATGAGACATCCATAGTTTGGTATAGGCATCCTTTTATTTTATTTTGAACCCAGCCAATTTAAATAACTGCATTTCATGTTGTAGGTTCCTTTCTACCTATGGACACCTGTTATATCAAAATTTATGCTCTTGAGTTTGATGTCTTTTAACTTTGTAAAAAAAAAAAAAAAAAAAAAAAGAAAGAAAAGAAAAAGTTATGCTTGGGATTGATTTTTTTTCCCCTTTGGAACACTGTCTGGTTCCAAAATAATGTGATGAAAGTATTGCACAGCATCGCTGAGATGCTAGAAATTCAAGTTTGTATTTCTATTGCCATTACTGTAGCCTGTTGGGATGGGATGATAATTGACGTATGACACTAACTTATCTTATTCATGGCACCACCCAGCTGCACAATAGTCTACAATATAAATCCCAAGCTATTACATAATGATAGTAAGGAGGTAGTTATTCAAGCCACAATATTAGCATAAATGTGACTTCAGGAAACTTTTTCCTCTCTTACAGAAGAGATATGAAACCAAAGTCATGACTGTTTACTGCTTCAGATCCCGTGGCACTTTTTGCAAGAGTAGGATGTTAAACCCAGGTCCCTGGCACAAATCTAAATTGGGTAAATAAATGCTGCCTGTTTAAATTACTCCCATAGATACTAATAGTATTCTTCTTCACTTCTCATTCTAAATTGTTGTATATTATTGCTGTGTTTTCTCCCCCCCCTCATTCCAGATGTGGGTTAATTTCTATGGCTGGTGAGTGAATCCTGAATATTTCTATATTATTGAAATACTTTGGGATCCTTTTTGACTAGAGGAACTATATAAAGCAGAACGTTGGTTAGATTAGTCAATTTAGGTGCATATGTTAACATGAACAAATGTGGACTGTATACAGTCAGAAAACCCAGTGCAAGAGTATGTAGCAGTAGCACACTTTTCCATAATGAAAGTGGCAACTGAGAGCCCTAGAGTCCCAATCTGATGGAAAATTGTTGTAATGCTGCAGTAGAATGTGTACTCTCTACAGATTTGCTATGGTAAACTTACTTAAAAATGTACTTCACTACAGCTTCGCTTTCCAATTCACACATCCAAAATAGTCGGGTTATGCTCCATTCATAAGAGTCAGAAGTTCAAATGAAGAAGCATTGTATATTTTTAAATAACAAAGATGTCTACTCAAACACACAGATTTCCTTAAGACAAACAGGTAAAATCAAACTCTGCAATACTTACTAAAATAATCTGAGAATACTACATTCTCGTAGCTCTACCAGGGCAGTGAAGCTATTCATGGAAATGCAACCTTAACTCTGAATTTCTTGCATTTCTAATATTTTTTTTAACATAAACATCCTTGAAAGAGAGTGAGCCAGTTTCTTAGCTGGTCTAAATCAGTACAATTCCACTGATATCTGAGAACACAGCCAATTAAATATATGCTCAGAACTCTGACCTGTGCCTACTTTCTTAACTTTGTTATAAGAATGGTGTTTTATTTTGTGTGCAATTCATATACAAAAATAGGATAAATATGTATTTTAAAGATGATACTGCAATATGCCAGAGAGGTGTTATAATCTGTTATTACTAGGGTTGTCAAGCAATTTAAAAAATTAATCACGATTAATCATGCAATTAAAAAAATTAATCGCAATTTATCGCACTGTTAAACAATAATAGAATACCATTTATTTAAATATTTTTGGATGTTTTCTACATTTTCAAATATTGATTTCAATTACAACACAGAATACAAAGTGTACGCTGCTCACTTTATATTTATTTTTATTACAAATATTTGCACTGAAAAAAAAAGAGTATTTTTTTAATTCACTGAATACCAGAACTCTAGTGCAATCTCATTATTGTGAAAGTTGAACTTACAAATGTAGAATTATGTACCAAAAAAACTGCATTCAAACATAAAACAATGTAAAACTTTAGATCCTACAAGTTCAGTCAGTCCAATCTCTTGTTCAGCCAATTGCTCAGACAAACAAGTTTGTTTACATTTACGGAGATAATTCTGCTCGCTTCTTGTTCACAATGTAACTTGAAAGTGAGAACAAGCATTCACGTGGCTCTGTAGTAGCCGGCGCTGCAAGACATTTACATGCCAGATGTGCTAAAGATTCATATGTCTCTTCATGCTTCAACCATCATTCCAGAGGACATGCTTCCATGCTCATGATGGGTTCTGCTTGATAATGATCCAAAGCAGTGTGGACTAATGCATGTTCATTATCATCATCTGAGTCAGATGCCATGAGTAGAAGGTTGACTTTTTTTTTTTGGTGGTTTGGATTCTGTAGTTACTGCATTGAAGTGTTGCTCTTTTAAGACAGTGTTTCTCAAACTGGGGCTCCTCGTGTGCAGGGAAAGCCCCTGGCAGGCCAGGCCAGTTTGTTTACCTGCCCCATGCACAGGTCCGGCTGATTGCAGATCCCACTGGCCACGGTTCACTGCTCCAGGCTAATGGGAACTGCTGGAAGCAGTGTAGTCCAAGGGACATACTGGCTGCCACTTCCAGCAGCTCCCATTGGTCCGGAGTGGCAAACAGTGGCTAGTGGGAGCCATGATAGGCTGGACTTGTGGAGGGGGCAGGTAAACAAACCCGCCTACCCTGCCAGGGGCTTTCCCTACACAAGCAGCGGCCCCAGTTTAAGAAAAACTGTTTTAAGACTTCTGAAAGCATGCTCCACACACCATCCCTCTCAGATTTTGGAAGGCAGTTCAGATTCTTAAATCTTGGGTTGAGTACTATAGCTATCTTTAGAAATCTCACATTGGTACCTTCTTTGCGTTTTATCACATCTGCAGCAAAAGTGTTCTTAAAGCAAACAACATGTGCTGGGTCACCATCCAAGACTGCTATAAAATGAAACATATGGCAGAATGCAGGTAAATGAGGGCAGGGGTCATAAAATTCTTCCCCAAGGAGTTCAGTCACAAATTTAATTAACACACTTTTTTTTTTTTTAACCAGCATCATCAGCGTGGAAGCATGTCCCCTGGAATGGTGGCCAAAGCATGAAGAGGCATTCAAATGTTTAGCGTATCTGGCACATAAATACATTGCAATGTCAGCTACAAAAGACCCATGTAAATGTTCTCACTTTCTGGTGATATTGTAAATAAGAAGTGGGCAGCATACTTTCCCATAAATGTAAATAAACTTGTTTGTCTTGGCGATTGGCTGAACAAGAAATAGGACTGAGTGGACTTGTAGGCTGTAAAGTTTTACATAGTTCGTTTTGTTTTTGAATGCAGTTATGTAACAAAAAATCTACATTTGTAAGTTGCACTTTCACTATAAAGAGAGTGCATTATAGTACTTGTATGAGGTGAATTGAAAAATACTTTCTTTTGTTTATCATTTTTACAGTGAAAATATTTGTAATAAAAAATAATATAAAGTGAGCACTGTAAACTTTGTATTCTGTGTTGTAACTGAAACCAATATATTTGAAAATGTAGAAAAACATTAAAAATATGTAATTTTTTTAATCAAGGTTATTTTTTTGAGTTAATCATGTGAGTTAACTGTGATTAATCAACAGCCCTAGTTATTACACTAACCTTTCAGTGTGGAAACCCTGAGTTTGAACTTTGTTTAATTTGAAGAAAAAAATGGATTAAAAATTCACCCCTTACAAACTTGATTCTCATCCAAGAGGTTATACTCTGCATTGTTGATATGCTATGGTAACCTCAGTCAGATAGTGAATTCAGTAAACCCTTCAATGTTAATAATCTTGATGCATCAGAGGTGCCTGAAGTAAAGAGGTGAGACCACATTGTCAAAACAACCTAACAAGTCTTAATACACAGCAAACACCTGCCTCTCCTGAAGCTGGCAAAAGGCAGCTCCACCTTGAACTTTTTGTTACACTTTCCATTGTCTGGCTATGCCAAAAGAATGACAGGAGATATTAGAAATGAGTTTAATCAGGCTGCAACTTTATTATTCAATATCTGGGACTAACCCAGCAAATAAAATGTGCACTGCAGGTGAAACCTCCACAATTAACCGGGGGGGGGGGAGAGGTGTGCTTTTACAGCCCCTCCCCCCACACACACCTTTGCATTCATGTCCCTCCAGCAGATCCACTGCTGGGAACCTCCAATTGCAGCCAATTCCGGGGAGATTCCACCAGCTCCCCCTTTTCATCCAGGTCCCTCCAGCAATTCTCTTGCCGGGACCTTACCAACCCCTACCCCCCAATAGGAGGGGTTAAGATGGACTATAATGATGGGAGATTAGCTCCCTGCCATACCAATCAGAGGAGTCCCCAACTGCTCCCAGCTTGCTCAATTACCAAACACCTCCCCTTAATTCCTTTTCCAAGCCATTTATCTGTTCTTTTGCGCCTTAATTTATGGAGTACCTGCACTGAACATCCGCTATATACTTAAATAAAGAGTTGCAACATATGGCCTGCCCCCCCGTCATGTTATGCATGAATGGAGCCCACCTGAACTGGCTGTGAGGAAGGCGAAAAAACCCCAAAGGCACCTGGCCAATATGGCGGTAAGGGAAAAATAACTTCCCAGCCCCCCTAAATGGGGCAGCTAGCTCAATGCCCACAGCAGATATAGCTAATCATCTGGCATATTTCTGACCTAAATAGGGAGGGAGGATGGGAGCTGCATAGCCTGCTCCGAGTGATGAGGGAAGGGTTCAGGCACAGGCTGACCTTTTTAAACCCCTCATTCCTAGCTGGTGAGTTATCCACCACACTGACTGCTTTTCCAGCAATTTTACATCTCCCCTCCACTCCCCAAGCCAAAAAGCATTGCCCTCTTCTCCTGACCAGCCAGACAAGCGCCCTCCCCCGCTTGATCAAAGTGCAGGGAGGTGATTGTCTGGCTATGCCGAAAGAATGACAGGAGACCTAAGATATGGATTTAATCAGTCCGCAATTTTATTATTAGATGTCTGGGACTAACTCGGCAGCTAAAATGTGCAGTGCAGGTGAAACCCACACAACTAACTGTGGGGGGAAGGGGGAAAGTGCTTTCTTCAGCCCCCTCTCCACACACACCCCTTTCCGTTCATGTCCCTCCAGCAGATCCACTGCTGGGAACCTCCAATTGCAGCCAATTCTGGGAGGATTCCACCAGCTCCCCCCGGCCTTTTCATCCACATCCCTACAGCAATTTCCTTGCTGGGACCTTACTGACCCCCTCCCCCATAGGAGGAGTTAAGGTGGACTATAATGATGGGGGGTTGGCTCCCTTCCTTACCAGTCAGAGGAATCCCCAACCACCCTCAGCTCACTCAGTTACCAAGCATCTCTCCATAATTCCTTTTCTAAGCCATTTATCTGTTCTTTTGTACCTTAATTTATGGAGTACCTGCACTAAATATCTGCCACAAGGAGGCAACAGCCATTAGTTTGCCTGCCTCTTCCCCACACCCAGCTAGGTTCCCAGACATCTCCCAATACCCTCTTTTCTATCTGCCAAAAATATGGCAGCACCTAAGTCTGACAGGTGCACCCCATTCTCCCTACGGTGGCCCATAGAATAACTATGGTGCCCCACAGAATATGCCAGGATGTGAAATTACTGTCCCCTTTAAAGGCAACAAGAATTCGGCCACTTCCCTGTTATCATACTTCCTGGTTTTGTCCACCCTGGCAGGGTTCAAGGCTCCCCACTAGACCCTGCACTGAAGCATATTCAACCAGACAATCTTAACACCGGGAAAAATTGCCAGGTTCTGCTTCAGGTCCGTCCTAGTTCAAAGCATTAACTCCACACCTTTAAGTGTTCCCAGATCATTTTCTCCCAGGTGTATCACCAATATATCCAGTGCCTGCTGACGCACCCGCACAGCATACAACGGCGGCATCAGTTGATCCCATAACATGCCCCTCTGTGCATGCCATCTGAATAATGCTTCACCACTGAATCCCAGCTGTGAGCCCTCGCGCAATCTGGATGCCTGTCTATGCACTCAAACCACAATACTGTGCCCACAGATCCAAACCCTCATATGTATAGCCAGTGGTCCTGTATCTGAAATGAGAACACAACTGATTAATGATGATTCAAGATTGTGAAGGACACCAGTTGACAGGTTGCCAGTGACAGCATGTACCGCAGCACCTGTTCCTCTGTAATGGGCCACATTGCTGAATGACCTTCCTGTTTCTGAAATTGTGTGAATTCATTAAAACTTTTGTCATATCTGTGCCACGAGCATGTTGCCACTGATATCTGGACCACACTGACAACTGTCCTGTGCCAAGGCTTCCTACCATCAACAGTGTTGTCTGGGTTCATGGATGGGAATCCCTGCCTTGTGCATCTACCATTGCTCCTAAAATCACCAGAGCGGGATGTCCTGGATCTACATGACCTATTCTGCTTTTTACAGCCTTTAGTGCTGTTGAAACAACCTCATATGCAACTGGCAGGCTGGATCACCAGGAAGTCATTGGAGAGTAAGGACTTTCTAGAAATGTTGGTGAGATTTTCAAGAGCACTCAAGATTGGACTAACTTTGCTCCCATCAAAATCAATGTGAGTTTTACCCAGGGATCAGCAATCTTTGGCACACGGCTCGCCAGGGTAGTTTGTTTACCTGCCATGACCACAAGTTTGGCCTATCGCAGCTTGCACTGGCCGTGGTTCGTCACTCAAGGCCAATGGGGGCTGCGGAAAGTGGCACGGGCTGAAGGATGTGCTGGCCTCCTCTTCCCGCCGCTCCCATTGGCCTGAAACAGCAAACCGCAGCCAGTGGGAGCCACGAGGTAGACAAACCTCCCTGGCCTGCCAGGGTGCTTACCCTGGCAGGCTGCATACCAAAGGTTGCCAATCCCTGGTTTTACCATTGACTTTGAAGAGAGTAGGCCAATGTGGGGAAGTTCGGAAAATCGTAGCTGTAAGTTATTATTTTTTTTATCCTTTGGGACTAGAGCTAAGAATCACATGTAGGTGAGTTTTCAGGGTATCAAATTAGATGTTATCTACAATGCTTCTCTTGTTTTT
This sequence comes from Chelonoidis abingdonii, assembly GCF_003597395.2. Taxonomy (NCBI): domain Eukaryota; kingdom Metazoa; phylum Chordata; order Testudines; family Testudinidae; genus Chelonoidis; species Chelonoidis abingdonii. The sequence continues at coordinate 86,706,025 of NC_133775.1, forward strand.
ATCTGATTTTTCTCTCTGAATAAATCTTGTTTTTAATTAGACATCTTGAGTCTTAAGGCTTGTCTACCCAGAGCAGTAATTCACACTGCGGAGGTGTGATTTCAAAGGTGCACTAAAGTGTTGCACATTAATTGGTATGTATAGACACTGCAGATTTGAGGAATTAAAAGATCCCTGTTGCACTTTAATGTAGTACAGCTTCAAACAGCACTAAGTTAAAATGCACTGGGGAATTTTTAGTTAACACTAGCAAGGTCTACATGAAACAAATAAAGTGCAACACAATGCACTTTAAAAATCACACACCTATAGTGCTTATTACTGCTCTGTGTAGACCAACTCTTAGACTGTTGTTTGGGAACTTCATGCAGAAGAAAAAGAAACTCTAAAACTCTAAAAAATATAGTGAAGGAAGGGTATTTGCAGCCTAACCCAGCTTTCTCAGTCAAAAGGGCATAGGATAAGTAGTCTTCTCTCATAAGATGTGTTGCTTGCAGAATTGCAGTGCTCTGATATACAGAGAACATCCAGTTTACGCTAATAGGAGATCCATAGTGGATGAACTCATGGAGTTCCCTGGCAATATCAGCTGGAACTGGGGAAGACAGGTGGGGGTCAATAACTCTGAAAATAGGCAGCCCATTTGCAGTAAGTGCGTAAGCATGGATCTAGATGCCCAACTCCGTGCACTCACTTCAGAAAATTCTGACTTTCATTTTGTTTGAAGTATTGTATTTAGAAATACTGCACAGTGGATGCTATTGAAATCTTGACCTTTAGTGAGCTGCAGTATTTACTTATGGCATCTACTGTATTTCTAATACTGTGGCTTAACAGGACTTAGTCTGGCTTAGTTCAGTTCTGTATGGCTCTGTGCTGTTTTGCTTTGACTTTCCTGTTCAAGCAAATTCAGAAGCAAAATTCAGTCAATTCCACCAAATTTCACATCTATCTTCATGTGATTTTGAGATATCCATGGTAATCGATGGAGTAGCAGAATGTGGGGTCTGCCCTTCATGTAGTCATCTCTATGTCCATGGGACCAGGACTCCTTTCTCTGAATTCCAAGGATACACACCATTGGGAAGCTGAGACCACAATCTCTCGGAGCTTGCTCTAGTTGAGTTTCTGGGCAGTAGTCCCTTCCTGTCAGTTTTCTGGCCAGGCAAGTTTCTTCACAGGAAGAGACATTTAATATTAAGCTTTAATACTCTCGGCCAGATCCTCAACTGGTATAAATTAGCATAGTGCCATTGAAGTCAATGAACTTATGGAATTTATACAAGCTGAGGAGCTTGCCTATAATTTTTTTTTGAGAGAGTTTCATTAACCAATCTTGCTTTGTTAGTTACTATTGTAAGAGAATAGAAATAAGCCAACTACAGGCAAAGATTTTACTATGGGCTTATCTTTTTTCTGACTGAGGAGATATGCAGTTTTTTAAAATGTGTCTTTTACCTCAGCTGAAATCCAGTTCTCTCTTTTTATAGGACATTTTAATTAAAAAAAATATTATGACTGAAGATAAAGATCTCTCTATTATAGTTCACTGAGCTTTATTTCATGGTTTTATTTCACCATACCAGTTTCTCATTTATTTCATTGTGGGGTGGAATTTACCATAGCCCTGTGGTAAATTTCTTACATTAACAGGTTTTATTACACTTGAGAGAACATCTGATAGCTAACATCCCATTTGTGTGGAGGTACTGTATTCTAATAATTAACAGCAGAGAAATAGTAGAATAGAAGTTTTGATGAGGAGTTTTTTTTTTTCGTTTTGTTTTTTAGCAATTTTACACTAATATACATCTGCTGCATTTTTTTCAGTGAGATAGAAGTAGGTGGTTGCATTAGATCTGAATGACCAACACAATCAAATCTAAGTCTCTATGAGGCATGCAAGAGAGGCATATTCTAGGCAAATATCAACAAAAATTGCCTTTAGAGTAGACAAACTCAGATATTTTGATCTTTCACAGATGGACCTGCACAGCCTCTGGTTAATTCTGAAGCATACTTAACATATGAGGGGACCTGACAGGAAATGCACCATTTCTATTTGTATGGATGAGGTTCAAAATCTGTTTGACTTCAGAAAGCCAGAGTTCACTGAACATGTCTTTCTTATCTTGATAGCACATTAAAAACCAGTGCCCTTTGTCTGTCTTCAGAAGATTTTTAAGGTAAAATGACTCTACTCCTTTGGTGAAATGTGTGCAAGAGACAGCTGTGCTGTGAGTGCAAAATCCACTCAGAACATTTTCAGAAGCCCTAAAGCAGTTTAATCAAATGAGTGTATCAACATCAGTGAAGTAATTCTGTCTGTTTAGATGGGCCTGTAGCTAGACAAAAATGAGTCTGTAGAATCTTGTCATTTGGAGGCTTTTAGTTCTCTTGTAGTATACAACCGTGGTTGTAATCAGATGTAACATGACAGCAACAGCTTGACAGGCTGATCATACTCTACACTTGCAGAATTCATGACTGCAGACACATTTTTATTTTAGCCATGTCATATTTATGTCTAACAGGAGGATTTTGCTTCTAATCTGCCATAGAAAGACTGAAGAAATATTGAAGTTTTTATTGTTTCAGTGCACTGCTTAGATATTTTTTCATCTACTGAGAAAGTTTAACTTTCTCCAGTCATGCTAATTTACTTGGACAGTCATTCAGATCCACGAGACAGGCTGAAAGAAGTTTTCTATTTATACTTCTGCTCCCTGAAGTATGTGTGTCCAATTTTCTAGCTGCTAATGTGTTTCATAACCTCATATTATTTACCATGTTGGTGGTGAGTGGAAGGAGATAAAGAGAAGGAGCTCAGCCTCAGGGAAGGGCTGTTCATAGGAAGATTTTATTCCAGTAGCTCTCATCCTGTGGTTCTGTAGCTTCATGCAACTTTTTGAGGTTCCACATTGTCTCTTGAAGTGATCCACAAATATGGTTGGAACAAGCAGAATAGCCCTGATGCTATCTGACGCACAAGGAATAAGGCTGAGTCAATGGACCAAAGCCATCAGGAGCAGTCATCCTCCCACTCTCCAGCCAAGAGAGGTGAAGAAGGGACAAAGAGGAGAAACACCTTTTTGTCCTCTTTCCAACCTGCCAAGAAAAGAGTTGTAGGAGACAAGACACAAACAACTTTCAGGTTGGGCCATTTTTTACTACATTACATGCTTGCAGCAGCTTTGAAGGAGGTTGCAGGGGTATAGCTGAGAAAATTTGGCCCACTGATGCAATGTTACAAAGCAAACATAGCAAAGCATGTCATGGTGTTGTACCAGGAATGTTTTATGATACTCTGTGAATCTATTTGCTGCTGGTGTTGTTCTTTAGCCCTTCAATATTGAGTACCACACCTTGATTTTCTAAGAGCAAAATCCTGATGTTCTTCATTTTCACTCTATTCTAACTCAGACAGACTCCTGCTTAAGATTGTCCGAGTAAAGACAAAGTAAAAAATGATGGCCCCATGCTCCCCTCCTCATCTGCACATGGAAGAGAGCCTGTGCCCATGGGTGTGGGGTATTCCAATATTGTGGCTTCAATCCTGCAGGAAGTCCTGTGTGGGGGTTCCTTGGGATTCCAGTTCCATGGAGTTGGGGAAGATACGTTTTGGATGGGGAGCTGAGTTGGATTTCCCTAACTGTAAATACACTGGAGAAAGAGTAAATGAATATGATCAGAGGCCACATTAATTTGCTCTGCTTTCTGCTCCATATTAAGGACTCCCCTTATGGGGGGATCCAGGGGCTAGCACAGTTAGAATAGTCCTTCCAGGGCAGGCAGTCACTATGTGGGGCAGAACAACATGCTAATGTCTTTTTCCTCCTGCAGATACCTTGAGATCCACATAGATACCAGGGAATCCATGGATTTATCTCCCTTTGCCCACAGATGAGCAAATCATGAAGACTTTGCTTCCCCTGCAAGAGGAATTCAGGAAAACCTCTGAGGTTTCAAACTCCATGGAATTTCTTTTCCTATACCTGGGTTTTTCTCAGTTATGTAATAATGAGGACTTCAGCAAAGTTTTCAGGACTTGGCCTATATAACTATTAACTAGAATGTCCTGTACAGAATCTGCGAAAAAAAATTAACATCAATTTACACCACCTAAGGATCTGGCCCAAAGTCTCCATTGGATCTGCATTTTTTGTTTGTTTTTTGTTTGTTTTTGTTTTATTTTACCAGAACATGAGGTCTGTATTAAAACCGCCTGCATTTGTTTTGTTTTGTTTCCCCCATCATTTATCTGGTTAGTCTATCCATATTCTGCCACAGTAATTATTAAAAAATTTAACTGTGACACTGTCCTATTCTATTTTGACTCTGTATCATACCCTTCACCATATTAGCGAACCTAAATCACTTGTTCATCTAGGACATTTTATTGCTTTGTTGGATGAACATTGTGCAGACTTCACTATTTAAAAAAATATAAAATCATATTTCAGAAACCATTCTGATATTGTTTGTGTCCCTTGAGAAACATTGTGCAGACACTTACAAACATGAGAATGTCATTTGTTTCCAAATACAGAGAAACTGAGATGAACAGCAGTTTCTCATGCAACATATAGTAAAAAGCAATAACTAAAAAACCAAAAGAAAGTAAAACATTCACTTTCATTATTGAACATTTTTATCTTTATTATTATAATAGAATTACAGTCTGACATAAAATAAAGAGCTTTTGCTAAACTCTGTAAAGCAAATACATGCTTCTGCCATAAACAACCTCTATTAGATTTAAGTTTTATTGCCACATTACTGCACTGAGGTGCAATAAACATTCAATGTCATCTTTTTAAAATTATCCCAGGAGTAAACAGGAACTGTCCTCTATAAGAGTGTATCATTATTTTCAAGGAAGACTTACAATTATTACATGGTTTAGCAAAGCACTGTAAAAAAGCAACATAGAGAATACGTTATATTTGATAAACTGTGCAATCAAATTTATACAGTATAATACTATTCACATAGACTAACAAACTAAGAGGTGATATAATGCAGTCATTGCATAGCAAAAAGCAGACTAATTAAGTAATATTCACATCTAATGTGCAAAATGCAGACCAAAAGGTAGCTATGAATAGCTAGGAAGATAAAATACCCTAAATGAACACATTAGATTAACGCCAAAAATAACAAGATAAACAAGTACACAGAAGTTAAATAGCCATATTTTATTTTTTTCTATACATATATCTACACATGAACCAGAAGATGAAACATCCCCTTTAATAAACTCCAATCAGATTAGCTCATCAAGTTTAGATAGGACTAAATGTTAGACAATGAAGCATTGTTTAAAAAAAATCTTTTCTAAATAAAACATCAATTTTTTTTGTTTGTACATTGTGAGAGGTAACCTCTTGATTTATTGAGAGAGACTTTATAAAACATTGCCTGAAACATAACTATGAAACTTGACTGTCTCATTAACTAATTTGCTGACTGTTCATGTGGCATTGTTTTTAAATTCACTCAATACTATGTTTGTGCATTCTGAATTAACGCTTGCAAAAATCCATCACTCTCTCAATCTCTTTGAAAATTCCTTACCTGAAATTGATATTTCTAAGAAGTTCTCAGCAGTAATGAAACTAACTAGAATTGTTTTAAAGGGAATACCATACCTGCAAAATGGACATCTTGTATTTAAAGCCCTTACATATTGTTCCTACAAATATATTGCTACAGTAAAAATGAAATGTAGTAAGTTTATTCAATAAAATCTATTTTCCTGTACATTCTTTTGTGTATGATTTTGTATTGAATGCTACATATATTACATCACTTATTGTAACAGTTATGTATCAGCAAATATAGCAGTAATATACAGATGATTTTTCTGTCTTAACAAGTATTTTACCAGTTTTACCTACTAAATATATTCCATTTGTTAGTATTTATTCATGACCTGAGCAGACCAGTCATTTATCTAATAGTATACATTGGATGGCATTGTCAAATTGCAAACGACTGTACACTTAACCACTTTACAAATGAAATTAACTCCAAGCTCTTTCTTTCCTTTCATAGTCTTTCCAGTATCATTGATTTTTTTAATGCAGGCTCTAAATATGTTTCCTTTAGCATTTAACAACATATTAAGAGCTAAGATAGATGGACCCTACACAATATTTTAAGAACACAACTTTAAAAAAGTAAAAAAAGTACAATCTCATGCTGCATATTTACATATATTTTTTAAATACTATATTTTGTCTTTCTGCTATCCATAAATTTTAATCTAAAGCTTTTTAATGTACTGTTTTATAAAAGAATACATTCAACATATCTAGAGCTTGCAAAACCTTTTTTTTCTTTCTGAAACATATTGATAAATAAAAGCTACCTGTAAAAGCATCCAGGTACTGGTTTGATTACACATGGGGTAAAGAGCATTTGAATTCTGCACTTAACTGTGCAACTGATTTCTTGTTTAGTCTAGTGACAAATTAATGCTTAGAACAAGACTGCCTCAAGATAGCAGATTAAAGCATTCATTACCATTGAATCATATGTGCTGTACAGTGATAAACTGTTCCTAGAGTATTGGGACTTCCTTTTCTTAAAGAACATTTAATATTATAAGACCAGTGACTGGGGATTGGGGCACGGGGGGTGGGAGGGAGGGGAGAGAAGAGCTGGAAACATAATGTATCTCATGGAATTTGACAAAATTGAAAGCCTTACAGCCTTGAAAAAAATATAACAAACAGTGCTCTGTAAATGGTAAGTACACTACAGTATGTGCTACATGAACATCATAGAGTATTTTTCCCTACAATTATTTTGCATAAAAATATTTCACATACATGTACAGTATCTTTGTTGGGACATTCAGTAATAAGCTATCTACAAATGGTTTTGAATTCATTTTCATTACTGAACTTTTCCTCTCCCTTCTTCAGAATCATGGTTCCCAGGTGTACACATCACATTGTTATGGCCCTAGTATACAGGGTTACTTTTTTAAATATAGATCTATAGTTTTTTTAAAAAATAAGGAAACCTTCATTTTCTTTAAGACAGAGGCAATGAAGCAAATGGGAATTACTGTGTGTCAAACTGAAAGCAATCCCCAGTGCAAAAGACTGAACAAAACTACATGAGTTAACACGGTTATTGATGTGGAGTTGGGGCTTTCAGCTGGGGTTCTCTGTTTAAATAAGTTGCCCAGTAGACTAAATTAAAGATTCCAAAAAGCAGTGGGAAAGCTATTCTTGATAGTCGATCAATTTTGCTGACACTGTTAAAAGTTTTCTTGGGTTCTGGTGGTTTTGTTTCTGGTTTAACTTCTTTGGGCTCTATTGTTGCACTTTTAGCAATGGTAGCCAGCCCAGGGTCTCTGGCAATATTAGGGGTGTAGCTTGTTGCTGCTGCTGCATATGTGTTATTTTTCTTAATGAGGGGATCCTTCAGTTTCTTTGGCTGGGGAAAGAAAAAATGAATTTTATTCTTGTCCACATTTTCAATACTTAATATTGTGACAATGTACCATAACACAGTGTTATTGCTACATATTGAAATTATACTTCAAACTGGACTAAGTAGATGTTAGGTGTGCACGTGTGATTTACGTAAAACATTGTACTCAAGAACAAGATACAATCTCTCAGTTTAATTACTTTTCCTAGAAATCAATCAATCAATTTATTCCCAAAAGCATTTAGAATAACAGATACATTTTAGGATATGCTATTTTTGATAGTAAGCAAAGCAGCGTATTGTAATATCAGCAATATTAATCAAACAGTAGCAAACAAAACATAGTTCATTGTCTTCTGAATCAAATGAGCTTTGTGACTAGAACAAATATATTCAGTTTGAGAGATACCAAGGATGCCACCATTATAAAATAATTTCCAAATTTGTCATTCAGATACCATGATAAATAATGTATTATGAGTTCTAACACAACTTATCATACATATCATTTTCATCTTCCTCACACTGAGAGAGAATGCTTATTTAAAAGGAACACAACAAACAGCTTATTGATCCCTATTCAGCAAAATACTTGGAATTTAGACATGTGTATAAGGTCTTGGACATACTGAAGCCTTAATGATGCCTTTTGCAGGTTACCACTGGACTAGCTGAGTTGCAGTGGCTGGAGTTTCATTCAGAATGTGTGGGAGCTATAAAATTGTATATCCCCAATCTTTTTTAAAATATCCATATATTTCACTGAAATTTATGGAACATCCTAGAATGCTGATATTTTAAAAAGTGCTAATAGCTCAATAGAAATGACTGAGTTATATTAAGCATGCTGGGTGTGATCCTGGTCCTTGATCAGGCATTGTGCCACTCTGATCATTTAAATTTGTCTTAAAGCCTTTTAACTGGCTTGAAATCATCTGGCATATGGTAATCTCAGCTGGCATAAAGTCGTGGGCAGTCCTACTCCCCACCATAGCTTCTATATAGGAACAAATCAGAGCATAGGTTGAATGGAAGGGAAAGGAAGCATGAGAGAAGTACTATTGTTTGACTGACTTGACTTTGCTTTTTCCTTAGTATTTGTGACAGCTAATTCAGTACACGGTGTACAGAGAATACCTTAAGTATGTTAATATGAAATAATATAGGGGGATCCTTAACTTCTAGGGAATACAAGAGCTATACAATCTTTAATATTTTAAAACAGTTCTTGAATATTGTTTTTATGGGATTTTTAATGTTTAATTTAGTCCCAAATCAAATGGAATGTATGATTTAGGGTTATCATTTCATAAATCTTGACTACTTAGGATACCAGTATCATTGCCATATGAAAAAGTCTATTTGCTACACAGGACAGAACAGATTTCAAAATTTCAGTGCAACTGGATCTCCACTAAAATGTATTTTTAAATTACCCTTAAAAGGAACTATAATGAACTTGAGAGTATAATTAATAAGGAAAGCTGAGCAAATATTTTGCAAAGAGAAATGTAGTCATTATTTGACTTAATTTAGAAATATTCTTCAGTGAATAATTACGCAAATCATTTGCATACAGTTCTTTGTAAATGTTTACTTGTGTTAGTTATTGGTTACAAAAGTAACATGGCTTTATTTCTATTCTCTGATTGTATAACTTACGCAACTAACCAAAATAGCATGAACTATTAATACTGCCTTCAACTACACATTTCAATTTTTTTTGTGCATATTTAAGAACTGAAGCTTAATATTAGTTATTCCCAAATATTCACTCTACTGAAGTTTCAGTACTAAACAAAAGCAAATATGACCACAACCACTCAAGTCAAAATTCTTTTACAAATTTGAATGGATGTTTATAGAGTCTCACCCTCCCTTTCTCCCTCTCCCAATATTCATTCAGCTCTATTAATAATGCTGCAAAGATTTTGGTTTTGCAACACTATCTTCAGTTCTCATATGTGAACATTTTGCATAATTCATTCTAAATCCTTTAGTTAATGTTTAAATTTCATATAAAATAGCTATACTTCTTCCGGTGCTCATTGTCTCGTCTCAAGACTTGAAGTAAGAGTCTCTTCAGTGCAGAGGAGAGGACTTAAGGAAATTTTGTAGTAAGAGCCATTTAAAAACAGATTTCTTAAATAACATATGTAATGACATGTTACATATTTTCCAGCAGATGCCTTGGTGGTAAGCACTGGAAATGTATCAGAAATATATTCGAATAACTAAAAGGGATAATAGTCAATGTGTATGAAAGCATGAATTGGATTAAAATAAGATCAGTGTTACGTACAAGATGAATCGGGAAATTTCTATTTTGTGTATGTAAATTAAAGAGATTTTATTGTTCTCAAAAAAACTTTTTCAATATTTGATAACAAATCTATGGAAGCTACTGTATGGTCCTAAGGAATGTAAGAACTGCCATATCAAAACTGTAAAGTGGTCCACTATCCTATCTCTGAGAGGAAAGAGTACCAAGTGCTTCAGAGGGAGCTGCAAAAAAAACCCAAAACCCACAGTGGACAATTATGGATTAAACTATCTTCAAAAACCTCTCCATTAGTGTGTGGCTTCTGCTCTGAAATATAAGTGTTTATATATGTCTTTAAAATACTAACCAATATAATTCTGAATGTTCTCATTGGGCCCCATCCCAAACTCATCTAAATTAGTGGGAGCCTTTCCATTGATTTCAATAGCCTTTGAATCAGGTCCAGCATACACGTATCTGTTTAATACTTGTTTTGAATTCAGTATCACTTTGTGGCAATGAATTACCCAGGTTAATTACTCATGATATTAAAAAAAGTATTAGTATTTCCTAATACCACTATTAAATCTGTTGTCTTACAATTTCATTTAATATTCTTTTGTATCATGAGAAAAGATCATGTGTAGGATAGGCAAGAACCAGGCATGAAATATATTGGCAACCATCAATCCAAACTGGATAATGGTGTACATGTAAGAGATCTAATCAGGTGCCTGATGAATCCACATGCGGCTGACAAGTCCAATTCAAGAGTGACATAGCTTGTTACAAATTCTAGAGATTCATGTGCTGTCTGAGTTAGAATCCATGATTACAGCATGCTATTTTCTTCTTTCTCACTTTGCTTCCATCCTCTGGATCAAAACCACTTCATGTTGAGCTGCACCTACTCAGATACTCCCTCCAAATTGGAAGGGATCCTGCACACTCCTCCCAGCTTTCCACATTGATATTGATCGACTTCATATCACATTTACACACATCGTGGTACTGCCATAAAGGGCGACCCTGCTTTCTGTCCCAAATTTCAATGTTGAAAATACTCTTGGAGATACGGTCTCGTACCATTCACCTGCCATGAATGAGCCATTGCAACCTCCTCTTCTTGGCAATGGTTTCTAAGTGTGTCAGTCCTGTACACTCCAGCATCTCTGTGTTTAGTAATGTGTTTCCCCACTTTATTTTCAGGATCTTATGCAGACATCTCATGTGGAAGCTATTAAGTCTCCTCATATACCTGGCATATGTAGTCCAGGTTTCTGAACCATAAAGCAGGGATGACAGCACACAAGTTTTATAGGTTTGCATCTTCAATCTTAGTTGATAGTTTGCTGTGATTCCATGCACAGTTCTGTAAGCCTGAAATAATTAGCTGCTTTTCCAATTCTATTAATTCAGTCTGAAGGTCAAGATTTCTGATGATGGTAGAACCCAAATAGCAAAAAGCTGTCAACAACATCAAGAGATTTACCCTCCAGAAAGGGTAACTCTTTGGTACATGATCACAGTCTTCTTGAAACTAATTGTCAACCTGAAGCTCTTGCATGATTCATGAAATTTACCCAAGAGATTTTGCAGGGAAGATTCACTATGGGCAACCAAGGTCGCACTATCCGCAAACAGGAATTCTCTCAAAACCTTGGTTTTCACTCCAAATCTTGCAAAGTTGATAAATGCCATCATTGCTGTCCTTAAATGGACGAAGAAGCAGTAATGAAAAGTAGATGTTAAAGAGCATGGGAGGCAAGATACACCCCTATTTCATGCTGTTGTTAATGTCAACAGCATTTTACTCTTTGTTTTCATATACAGCAGTTGCCCGCATATCTTGATGTATGGAATGAACTTTCAAAAATATGGGGGGACAATACAGTTTCTTTAGAACCATGAAAAGGCCCTATTAGACTGATGAAGGCTATGTAGAGTGGCATTCATTTTTCTCTACACTTCTCTTCCAGTTGCTTAACCGAAAATATCAGATCAATGATGGAGTGTTCTGAGTGAAAATCACATCAACTTTCAGGATAGATTCTTTCATCTAGAGATTGCAGCCTAGGGAGCACAATACAAGTGACAACTTTTCTGACGACGTTCAACAGGAAGATACTTCTATAGTTGTCACTATCACTTCTATCGCCCTTGTTTTTGTATAATTGTACATTGCATGAAATGGATTATTTACTAAACATGGTCCATGCATATCTTGCATCATCTACACATATTTTTTTCCCACTTTTGTTAATATGGGGTACTTGGAGTGAAGAATCCTGAAGAAATAATAATGAAAAGGTTTCACTTTGTTCTCGTTGTTATTTATTGGTTCATAAAGCCCATGAATGGATTCTGATTTCCACAGAAAAGGATGGGATGTATTTGCTAATAGGTAACTTTCACTCTTGTGGACTCTGGTCTGAGATTCCTTTTGTAGTTCAGCTATTGCTGATGGCAGACAATCTGACCTTTAAGTCTGAGATGCACCCCCTGCAAGACCTCACCTGCTGGGTCCTACAATGCTCAGTCTTCTCCATCGTGTTATTGAACTTACATACTAAGCTTCTAGAGTACTCAAGTGCCTGCAGAAAATACCCATGCTGTGTATCTTTTATAGAAAACTTATACACACTGCGCCATATCCTCAGCTGGTATAACTCAGATGCCCTCAAAATTGGGGATGTAATAGAGGAAACAAATGCTTCAAAGAACTTTTCTCTTCTATTACATCCCCATTACTGAGGGCATCTGCCTCCAGTTCAAGTCTGTCTGCAACCTTGGGTTGCTGTTAGACTCCCCACAGCTACAGAAAGCCCAAAGAGTCATGGCAGCAAAAATGTCTGCTTCAGCCATAACTGGCAGAGATTGCACCCCATACTTTCAGAAAGAGATGAGGCGCATGGTGATCCACAGAATCATGACTTCTAGGCTTGCTCAGTGCAACTTATATTAAGAAATGAAGAAACACCCTGAATGAGCTCCAACTGATACAAAACCCAGTAGTCTATCTACTTAGCAACTATAGTACCCAACTCTTTGCACTGGCTCCCCATTGAATATAGTGCATAGTTAAAGTTCTCCATGTTATTAGACCTAGATACTTCAGACATCACCTCCCTTATTCTTCAAAAACATGCTCTGCCATGAAAGCTACATTCTAATGAAGCAATTAAATAATCATTAAATAAGGGAAGGCTTTTCCATGTGTCAGACAGAGCTTTCAAAGGGGCTGGACTTTGCTGAGGGAAAACTAAGTTTAAAAAAGCATTTTGCATTAATTTCTGAAGTCCATAGTCATTTTTATTTCTTGTGGAGTAAGTTTCATAATCTATCTCTTCCTATACACAAATTTGCAAATTGGTCCTGATTCATAGCCTTTGGATATCAAGGAAAAGCTATCCACTGCCTTCAGTGAGCCTTGCATCAGGCTCACAGACACTGCACACATCCACTGAGTCTCTCACTCAAACACGCAACATATAAACTAGTCAATCTATTCCTACTACCGGCTGGAAAAGAAAGGAAAAATAAAGAGAGACTGTTAAATAACTGGAAGGTGCTACAGTGGTGAAAGCCATATAAAGACATGAAGGAAGGGGGTGGGAGTGTTGAGGTATGAGCTTTCCCTTCGTGCCATAGCTTTAGCCTCAGCCAACTTGTATCTTTCAGATTTAAGACATGGGACAGGGATTATGTCTTCCTCTCTTTGCCACGCAATGCTGCACAGCCTGGTGGTGCTCTAAAAATGAAAATGTAACCACTCTCCATACTAATAATTTGCATACAACAAGGGATTTCAACACACAGTGTGACCAGCAGATCCTGAACAGAAAATACCCAATATCCATGTAAAGAGCCTTTTTCAGTAGATTATCTAAGTCCCACTGGAAAACATACAGACTGAATCCAGCACAAAAGCCATGAATAGATATTAATGTACATATCATAAAATCTATTAGTAAAGGTGTTACCTTTTCAGGAACAACACTTTTGCCATCCCATGCGTAACCTCTCTTTGTGAAGTAGTTCACTGTTGCAAATTCGATGAGTGCTGAAAACACAAATGCATAGCACACTGCTATAAACCAATCCATAGCTGTAGCATAGGCCACCTTTGGAAGGGAATTTCTTGCACTGATACTCAAGGTGGTCATTGTGAGAACAGTTGTCACTCCTGTAAAGCAAAAACGTCAGTGTCACTTTAGATCAGTTACTGTATTGTGTCTTTTACTTATCAATGTGGATTCACAAATAAAATAGGAAAAATAGTTTCACGGGCTTCTGTTATTAGAAATATATTTCCCAACCAAAAAATATCAAATTTCAGGTTCTGCTGTGGAAATGATAATCTTTGAGGTACCCTTCTGGATTGTGCTTTATCTTGATCTTTTGACATATGAAAGTCACCACCCTGCACTTTAAGCGGGAGGGCTGGCCGGGAGAAAGGGTCATGATTTATGGCTTTGGGGAGGAGGGGAGATGTAAAACTAATGGAAAAACAGTCGGAATGGTGGATCACTCACAACCTAGGAATGAGGGGCTTAAAAAGGTCAGCCTGGGCCTGAATTGGCTGGAATTGGAGGATCCTGGCAGTGGATCTGATGGAGGAACGTGAATGGAAAAGTGGGGCGGGGGGAAGGGAGGCTGAAAAAAGCACTCCCTTCCCTCTCCCTCTCCCTTCTCTCTCTCTCACACACACACAATGAATTGTGGGGGTTTTCAACTGCACTGCACATTTTATCCACCGAGTTAGTCTCAGACATCTGATAATAAGGTTGAGGCTTGATTAAACCCATATCTAATGTCTCCTGTCATTTTTTTGGCATAGCCAGACAAGGAGGTTTGTGCTTTAGGAGATATTGCTGCTCCAAAAGAAACAGCCCTGAGAGGATGACCAAGGAGTATTGTTGGCATTGGACACAATAAAGTAGTTGTCAGTTATTCAGTGTAGGACCACTTAGAAATCAAGCAGACAACAGTGGATAGGAAAATAATGTGAGTTTAGTGAAAGAGGGATAAATGTGTTTATCAGGGATACTGATATCACATTCCTTTTGCTGAACCATCTGTAATATTAAATATCTAACAAACTACATGATATATCTGTTTTTCTTCTAGGCAAGAGTTTGGACACTATATCTCAGAATATATACACTATATACAAGAAATAATTGGTCCATGTAGTCGTGCATCCTGGCTGTGATGGTAGCCAGTGCAGCAATGCCTCAGACGAAGACAAAATGAAACATAATCTGTTTAACTTTGAGGGTCAGGAAGGAATTTAGCTGTGTGCATTATGTCCCACAGCATGAGATTAAATTTACTATTTTCTTAGATTGTAAATAAATTCAGTGATTGAATAAAATCGCACAATTATTATTTTTAAAGCAGACTTAATGATCATCCCTCCAGCATGAATGAAACAGGAAGAAGAAAGTCACCACAGCCCTACTGTGGTCCAACATAATAAACCAACATAATTTCCTCTTCCAGCAAAAGAATTAGAGGAGGAGTTAATTTCTGACCTAGTTCCTGTTCTCACCTAGCATTTTAGTAATCATGTGGATGGTTGCAACTCTTTTTCCATCTTGTCAATTCTCTCATTACATATCATAATTGCAGACAAAACAACTCAAGATTATGCAAAGTTCAGCAAGGCATACACAGGCATGTTGGATACTTTCCACCTTATTTGTGTAAGATTGCTACAGTGCTATAAGATGTGTCTTATTGTTGATTAACCTGTTCAGGGCTGAATGAAGTAGCAAACATATTTGGAAAATATGCTCCTTCAATGTAGCCCAAAATAGACTAAGCTGCATGTTATGATATTGCATTTATTTGAACTGATATTTTGTACATGTTTCTCTGCCATTAAACAGTGATGTTCTGGCAACAGTAAAGAGGTTAAGTAAGACCCACGGCAATGTAATTTGCATTTCTAGTAGCAGAGCTTCATACCTGCTGGAAGAACAATTTTTCTTTAACTATCCATGGAGTTTTTACTGACAGTAGGAGGATTACATTGCTTTCACATTGCCTACAGATTTTTGCAAGTACAAGCTAGACATTTACATCAAATCAAGTTCCAAAGTTACCTTGACAACTGCAGACAATTTCATGTATTAAATCACTGTTACAGTTTATAACCACTGTACTGAGCACTAATGAAAATATGCAGAGATCTAAAAGGGTCTGATAATAAAAAATATCAATGACAATATCTTGAATTATGGGTACTTAATGATGATGTGGTTTTTGTTCCTTAGGGGAATGTATGAAGTCTTTATCCACTTACAACTAATGATTTTTGTTGCTCTTGTACAGTAAATCCTGCTATGTTATAATTTGTGTTTTTATTTATATTGCTAAAAGAGGGCTATAAATCGATATATGCTGTGCATGTCTGTCTGGATGCATGTATGAATATCCCCAGGTGAAGTATTCAGAGACATCTTTTTTCTTCAGCGAAGTTAGGAGATTAAAAAAAATAGTAACAGAATTCTAGACTTGGTTCAAACATATGTAAAAAACACTCAAGTAGTCAGCAAAATAATTGTATTCTGAACGGAAAACGTTTAAAATGTTTACATTCTTGAAGGGCTGTCGTAAGGCTTTAAAAACAGCAGCCTGAATAACATAGGGTATTGTAAGTTATTTGTTTGATACATGGTGTAATTTGGTACCCCATTTATGGCCAACCATAACTACAGCATCATGAACTAACAATCTGGTATTGCCAACAGTAAAAAAAAAAAAGAAAGCAAAACAGAAGCAAATGAGGTTCAATTTCTTTTTTTAAATTCATACATAACAATCTTTGAATGTATCTCTTTTTAAGGGGCCCAATTTACTCTGTGACAAAATTTTCAAGATTAGACTTTTGATACCAATTTCAGAAGTGAGCGTAAAGGATTTGAACCTGTTGCACTTCACAGCAGTTTGTGGGTCCCCTTTTATATAAATTAGATTCAATTAGACTCTCCTATACTCCTATACTTTGTTTAGGGACTTCTCTACATTCATATCTACTTACCAACATGGAGCTTACGCCCCATGTGAGCATTTGTCTCTCTGAATCTAAGGATGTTTAAGCTGGTGTGATTCACCTGAAGAGACATTGTGAAAATGGGCTGGAGCAGGAAAAGCCACTCACAGGGGGATGTTTTGAAAGGTAGATGAAAATAGGTATAATTCAGCAGGAATTGCAGGCGCTTCTCAGGATCAGGCCCTTAGACTGATCTCTGAATTTGGTTATAGATCTCCAGCTTTCCTTTGCCAACATTAAAAGGTAGAGTTCCTCCTGTGACTAACCTCCACATGTCCTTTGGAGCCCCTTCTTTGTCATGCTCTTGCACTGTGCTGAGAGTGACCTGTTGGGGCAGAAACAAGGTCTGCTGTATTTATGCCCTTTCTCTCCTGCCAGAGGTGTTCTCAACTGGCCATTTATAGCTTGAGCAGCACAAAAGGAACTGGAGCATATTGGATAACTCTCACCCCGTTTTCTTTAATCAAATGCTTGTTGTTAGATCTAGCTATCTATTTGTTTGCAATATTGGAGAAGACCTGAAGAAGAGCTCTGTGGAGCTCAAATGCTTGTTTCTTGCATGAACAAAAGTTGGTGCAATAAAAGATATTACCTCACCCATCTTGTCTGTCTGTCTATCTTGATTTTGGATGTGAAATAGGTTAAATAAAAGCTCTGGAGAATATTATAGCAGTTTCTTTCTAATTAAAAAAATGTGTATTAGAATGTAATAGCAAAAACCCCAGGGAGTCAAAAGCAGGTGTGAACTATACTATCTTAGAGTCCCTTTACTCATCCCTGCCTGAATCCTACTCAGAGAGATGACAATAGGAATTTTGTCACTGATTTCCATAGCAGCATTGCGCCAAAACAGTATTTGACGAGCTTGCAGATGAGATCAACCTACAGAGTTATTAAAGCTAGGAGTTTCAACTGGGGCAAGAACGTCTGGTGAACAACTCCCTTTGACTAAACTCCCTTTGAAAATCCAAGCCAAAAGCTGTATTAGCCATTTTGCTTTTTGAGAAAAAGTCAATGCACACTTTCTCCTACTGGGACAGCTAACATCTAAACTTTGTCTGCATATTACACAATTCGTAGATGATAGGGCTAGAAGGGACCATTATGATAATCTAGTATGAACTTCTGCATAACATAGGCCATAGAACTCCCCCCAAAATAATTCCTAGAGCACTTCTGCTAGAAAAACAGTTTAAAAATTGTCAGTGATGGAGAATCCACCATTGCCCTTGGCAAATTGTTTCAATAGTTAATTACCCTACATGTTAAATACTTGTACCTTATCTCCAGTCTCTGTTTGTCTAGCTTCAACTTCCAGCCATTGGATTGTGTTATACTTTTTTCTCTGATACACTGAAGAGCCCTTTATTAAAAATATGTTCCTCATGTAGCTACTTATACTGATAGACTCAAGAAGCTCAGTCTATACAGTTTAACAAACAGAAGGTGAAGGGGTGACTTGATTACATCTATAAGGCATGTTTCCTAATCCCTTTATCATTTTCATGGCTCTTCTTTGAACTTTCTCCAATGTATCAACATCCTTCTTGAATTGTGAGCACCAGAACTGAACACAGTATTAAAGCAGTGGTTGGAACTCTGTTAAATGCTGAAGTAGAATAACCTCTTTACTCCTGCTCAAGATTCCCCTGTTTATGCATTCCAGGATCACATCAGCTCTTTCAGCCTCAACATCACACCAATTTTCAGCTGATTATCCACCATGACCTCCAAATCTTATTCAGAATTACAGCTTTCCAGGATAGAGTTCCCCCATCTTTTAAGTATGTCCTACAGTTTTTGTTCCTAGATGTATACATTTAATTTAGTAATATTAAGATGCATATAAGCTAAACCCTTTGAATATTCCTTTTCATTTTTTGTATAAATCAAGATAGGCCAAGGTGTTCAGATTTGAATCCAGATTAGCATAATGTTATTATTCTTCATTTTTGTTTTTGATATATAGCATTTTACTATTCATTCTTTTTAATAAATTAAATAGTTTGAACCTTTAAAAAATCATCTGTTGCAATATCTTCAAAGCAAAGCATATTTCTTATCCAGTTCTCCAATGTCACTTGGTGCTTTTCTATAAGTAGCAGATGACCCTGGCAAGTTTTTTTGTTGTTGTTTTGGTTTGATTTTTTACATTTCACTTACCAAATACAGTTCTTGCTGGAACGGATTCTCTGTTAAGCCAGAAGGACAC
Source organism: Chelonoidis abingdonii (assembly GCF_003597395.2). Taxonomy (NCBI): domain Eukaryota; kingdom Metazoa; phylum Chordata; order Testudines; family Testudinidae; genus Chelonoidis; species Chelonoidis abingdonii. The sequence goes on from NC_133775.1 coordinate 86,725,009, forward strand.
CTGGGACAGAATCACTGTCATGATGCATGGTAGATATGTCTGAATGACAAAGTAACCGATCTTTCTCTTCAAATGGAAGTGGGTAGTCATAACAACATACTCCCCTAGAAACCAATAAAAATAAAGGACAGTCAGACCCTTTCCCATATGCACAGATCAGAATCTGTGTCCCACATTTTTGCATGAGTAACCATTTCTTCATCATTTCTGTCCACTGTTATTGAAAAGTTTGGTTTAGGTCTGAAGAAATTTATTAATAAAGAATTGATTGTGCAGGGGCCTTTCATCTCAAATTCAGCCCAGCTGGGTAGTGACTAAAACTTAATGTTAACTGATTCATTGTCCTTTGTGAAATGGGGACCTTAGTCATCATAAATCGGAAAACTATCATAACCAATATCTTTGTACACAATGTCCAAAGATTAAATGAACCTTGGCGACTGATGGTTAGACATGGCTCATCCAGATCAGGCCTAGGACACAAGAATTAGTCTAATTTATTTATGTTTGCATTGCCATTACCTGTGCTCTATCTGTTCTGAAGAGATAGAAGGCTAACATTCTAATTCTATTAATTTAGTACCTTTCAATAGTAATACTCTCACTTAAAGTAAATGGCTGATGGATGAATTATGACAGAATTCTGTCCACAACTAGCTTTTTTGGATGTTGCAGAAACATAGAGAAACAGTATTCCTTGGAATTTGTCACCATACAATGGGTTTTATAAATCTCAGTTGTCAGAATACAGCCAAAAATACCTCAATTTCACTCTGTTATTTACAGACATTATTGAAAATGCAATATTTTGAAAAGCAATAGTTCCAAAAGATTTGAAAATCTATGTGAATTTATGTTCACTATAGACTGACTCCCAATACAATAGATATTAGCTTAGAAAAGATACATGTGGCTTTGAAACTGAATGAAACCCTCTGCCTAAATACGAGATGACGCATGAAATTACTGTGATTCTCTTTAAAATATAAACAACTGGCAACAGCACTGGCAAAGGAAAATCCTAAATTGCATTGAAAAACTGTGTCTAGACATTGACTGCTTATGCACCAAGCATGTCAAATGCCCTTTTTGTCTAATTCAGATTCTAGAAGAACATTCATGCGAACATTCTTGCCCAACATATAATCTTGAGGGAAGCTTATAAATAAGATGTGACAATACTCCTAAGATGTTTGAATATACATTAAAAGACAATGGCAGAGGGGAAAAAAAGAGAATCAATTACGAGCTGAGCGGTAGAGGAAAGGATATATGAAGAGAAAGTCATCTCCAAAATAGGACTGGTAGGAGCATTATACTCAAGTAAAAACTAAGTAAGATGACTGGTGTGACCTCACCCTCCTTTTTTATCATCCACTTATCTTCTTTTATGTCTGTGTCCTTTTTTTGAAGGGTGTCCAGTATAGCTAGTAAAGTCAGTAAAGAAGAATTAATCTAAAATATGACAGGGGGAAGCTATTTTAATGTAATCAAATACAGAATAGTCAAAATGATATGTAAGCATTAATTCATTACTTGTGGAGTACAAGCTGAGAAGGACAGAGAGTTAACACATCATAGTACTCTGAAGCTTTATTTGGCTGCTTAAATTATCAAAGTATTTTTTAACCTGTGAAAAATGAGAACAAGATTCCAAGCATAAAGGAAATTAAAAAGACTGGGATTAATTTCGGCTTGGTAAATACTGTAGCTGCTTTGAGCTAGCCAAAATAACACTGTAAGTGACATATTGCAGATGACCACACAGACTGACAGTAATGCCTGCTATTAAGTTACAAGATAAAATCCTTTTCATTAACTCTGAATGCATCTAAACTATCAATGGATTGTAGTTAATTATTAAAAGACAGCAGCCCGTTGAGAGAGGTTGATTTAACGGTGGGAAGTGTGCTGCTCATTTGCTATTCTATGTACATCTAGCTTCTTGCATGTTGCAGGCTTTCTTTCACTGAAATGTATAGGGTCTCCACTACAATTACAGTCCACTGACATTGTCAGCCATTCCCCTATAATTTTATGTTTTCAGAAGTTAATAACTCAACCATATGCTTCTCTTTAGGACAAAATTTTTATAGGAAAAAGACTATTTATAAGTTATCAAAAATATATTTGACCAGTTTTAGCCCCTGATGCTGAAAAAGCATTTAAACACATGCTTTAATCCAAGCATGTGCTTAAATCCCATTGGTTTAAAAGACATCTGACAGACTATCAGTTCATATGGTGCACTATGTCCTATTCATATTGTTTTATTTAATTTTTAACATGTTTTTAAAACTCTGCTGTGGAACCTTGGCAGTCCTTTTGATAAACAATATCTATTTTATAAATGGGCCTTTTGTTTCTCATTTTAATTATTACATGAGGGTTAAAACAGTCTTAAGTAGAGTTGTGCTTGAACCAGACCACCACATCTGAATACCTCCAGGCTCCGAGAATTCATGTCTTGGTCAGAATTTTGCTGCTGGCTCCTTTCAAAACAAAACACCTAAATCCAAGGAAAGGTTTGATCCAGATCCAAGCCCAAACTTTATTTATGAGGTTTATCTCTAGCAATCAAAGTTCAGATATTTAGCTGGGATAAATCAACGTAGCTGTACTGGGGAACATGACAGCTAGTCAATAACAGCTATTTCAGAGTTATTACCCTATTTTCTGTGTTTACTTTTTTAAATGATCCCTGGCTTCCAAAACAGATTATAAAGCTAGGTGTGTGCTGTAATACCAAGGAACAGGTGGTTTGACTTAGGGACAAATTATTAGCCATACTTTTATATTTTTTTATAGTTGTAGGTAGAAATCTTCCAGTTTCTGGTCTTCTGTAATATTTATACAGTATAACTAATTAGAAATAAAAATCTCATTTAGAAAAGGGTCCTCTCAGCAAATGCATGCAGGATAAAGAAATAAGAATATAACTGTTATTGAGCACATATACTGCTGATTTTCACTGCAAAACAATATTTTCAAGGTGCTAAAATAATTTCCATGTAAATGGAGATTTGTACGTGTCCTTTAAGCATCTGTTTTGGGGTTTTTTTCCACCAAATCTTACAGAAAATAAAGGACATTTTAAAGACTTGCTACATCAAAAAGAATGCAATGATTATTGGGGAGTGACAATAGTTTCACATGCATATCAAAAATGGAAAAGGTTTCAGTGACTCCTGTTTTATTAAACATACTAATAGCAGCAATAATGGCTATTTATACATAACGTTTGCTAATCAATGTAGTAGTATATGCTTAGATCAGATTCTTCCCTTGCTACCATACAACAGTCAGAACACTGAAAGGATATTTTAGTCATACTAGGGATGGCATATGCAAACCCCTTTCTATAAACAATATGGAAGTAACTACCACCCTGCTCTAGATTTGAAAATGAGGGCACAAAGTAGTGGCTATGAGAGTGGCAGAAAAGAAGAGAGAGAATCAGGTGGATTGGTCCAATTAAAAATCCTATACCTTGGAGAATGTTTATAGTGCCCCAACTCCCAATAAACCTCGGAAACTAGGAGAGATACATGTAGAAGGCAGCCATCAATTTTTGGCAAGCCCAAACCTCATGAGTACACATCAAAAACCTCTGCAAGACTTTGGTGGCTTCTTCAAAAGATCTCAGAAACTCAGAAACTCCTAGGCAACCAAGCTCTTCTTTTGTCTAATAGTGGTTCTCGAAACTGCAAATGGAGATTATATACAGGAAGTATCACCAAGAGACTTCAGCCTTTTGCCTGTGTTAACAGAGCATTTATCTCAGACAACTTTAAAAGTGGGGAAGAATTTGTGTACTTCATATTAAACTTATTTTACACCTTGATACTGGGACCTTTTGGTAGTCAGGGAATATGCAGAGGGATTTTGCTGGGCTTTCCATAACTGAGAAGAACAATTACTGCAGTAACTCCCCAGTTTATATTTCAGGGAGATGGTAGTGTTCCCATAACCAAGTGGAGTAGAAAGCAAAAACAATATTTGATTATTAACCATGTTTGAGCTGCAGTAGTATTTTGCTTAGGGCAAGTGCCAAGGAGAAAAGGTTCCACTTACAGATCTTTGTGAATCAGTGACTTTGTGAATGATAGATCTGTTTCTTCCACAACTGTATTCCTTTAGCAGGTATTAACAATAGAGGATTCTGTCATATGTACAAGTTTGGTGCAAAGAAGATTATTTAACTAGCTTATTTTTAGGATTTAATAGCTGTTGTTTTTAGTCTTTTGTAGTGTTCCTGCATCTGTACAGTAACAGGTCTTTGTTTCAGAAGGTATCCATTGTACAAAGTTCAGCTGTATGTTTAGCCACCTATGCTTGTGTAGGAGGAAGTAGGAAAAAACATATGTACCGTGAGAGTGCTCCAAGAATGATGATGGTGGTGAGATTACATTTCTTAGATCTGTCTTCAGTTGTTTAAAGATTTATTATCTGTCTTTCTTAAGTATTTATAAGTTACCTATTTCCTTCATATTGAATTATCATGTACTATATCTAGTATTAACTACATGGTTTAAGTCTCTTTCCAAGTTTCTGACTCTTTATGTACCTTCTACCTTCCCCTGGTCAGACGAAAAAGTGATTTTGGTCAAAATAGTTTGTAAAGGGTAAAACTGATTCAGTTAGGCTTTTCTGTACCAGAGATTTCAGCCAGTGGAGAGGCACTGCAACAAATACTTAGCACAGGTAGAAAAAGCCTATTAAGCTGTACTGGAACAAATTATGGTTTAAATTGGTGTTGCCCTTCTATACTAAGGATTTTCACAGGTGCAGCTCCACCAGTTCTGGCCCTTGATGGTGTAACTTGAGCAATTCTCCCTGTAGAAGAAGCCTTAGTATCTCTGTCTCAGTACTTCTTGAATTTTTTTTTTAACCTTCCTTATGTCACAACTCTGGTCTCTTGCAAAGGGGCTTTGTTCTTTTCTGATATTGTCGGAATGACATAGTAATCCCTCTCAGAGCCTACAGGCTCAAAACCAGAGATCTTTAATAATTTTCTACTCAGATAAAATCCTATTCCCTTCAATGAGAGTTTTGCTAAGTAAAATGTGAGTCCTGAGTCATTCTCTACTACGTCTGCACTCAGATCTGGCCCTTCTCTGTAGAATGAGAAGAGGTTAGATTCTTCTATGGCTCCATCCCTCCCTTGTTGGTACCCTGCAGAAAGCCATCCACAGGGATCGCAGAAACACATGTGGGGAGGAGGTGAGCCAGAGACAAAAACAGGGACTAGCAAGGGCAAGCATCATTCATCCATTAAGTCCTAAAGGGCATTTATGCTGTAGAGGTCATGCTGTACTATGGAAACCCCTTTTGTGGGTGATCACAGGAAGAGCCACATGTGGAGTATTGCCAAGAATCATGACTCCGTTGGAAACTGCAGTGTCTGGGAACTCAAGGGGGGGCATGACTTCCAAAAGCAAGCCTTGAGGCACAGGACTTCCTCAGAAATATCCCTGGTCTCTGGTCATTCCCAAGATCCATGGGAATGAGGCAGAACCCTCTGCTTTGTCCTTTGGGGGAGGAAGTGGGAAATCTAATTTTCCTTCTTACCCATCTACTACGTAGAGAAATTCAGATGAAACACCATGGAGAAGTCTCACAGAATTTTCCTGTTTGAGGTCAGTTCTACAAGTCAAGGCAACACTGGCTAGAGTAAGGAGCTTAGGATGTGATCCTTATTGTTTATCACTTTTATTGGCCTTTAGCACAGGCACCTTGGGTGACATTCTGGCTCCACACAAGTAAATGGCAAAGCTACCACTATTTCAATTAGGCTAAGATTTCACCCTTTGTCTTTTTATTTGCCTGTGAAGCACCATGTACACCTTTGGCACTACATAACAAATAACCGTTGTATTAATACATTTTAAACAGCTCTTTTAATTTGTTTTGATATTATTGCACACTTGAACTCATTCATTCTGCTTAAGGTGTATCAGGTGTATCTTACTAATCTATTAGAGTTCTTTGAAGGGGTCAACAAACATGTGGACAAGGGGGATCCAGTGGACCATAGTGTACTTAGATTTCCAGAAAGCCTTTGACATGGTCCCTCACCAAAGGCTCTTATGTAAATTAAGCTGTCATGGGATAAAAGGGAAGGTCCTTTCATGGATTGAGAACTGGTTAAAAGACAGGGAACAAAGGGTAGGAATTAATGGTAAATTCTCAGAATGGAGAGGGGTAAACTAGTGGTCTTCCCCAAGGATCAGTCCTTGGACCAATCCTATTCAATTTATTCATAAATGATCTGGAGAAAGGGGTAACAGTGAGGTGGCAAAGTTTGCAGATGATACTAACTACTCAAGATAGTTAAGACCAAAGCAGATGTGAAGAACTTCAAAAAGATCTCACAAACTAAGTGATTGGGCAACAAAATGGCAAATGAAATTTAATGTGGATAAATGTAAAGTAATGCACATTGGAAAAAATAATCTCAACTATACATACAATATGATGGGGGCTAATTTAGATACAACAAGTCAGGAAAAAGATCTTGCGCGTCATCGTGGATAGTTCTTTGAAGATGTCCACGCAGTGTGCAGAGGCGGTCAAAAAAGCAAACAGTGTTAGGAATCATTAAAGGGGATAGAGAATAAGACTGAGAATATATTATTGCCCTTATATAAATCCATGGTACACCCACATCTCGAATACTGTGTACAGATATGGTTCCTCACCTCAAAAAAGATATTCTAGCACTAGAAAAGGTTCAGAAAAGGGCAACTAAAATGATTAGGGGTTTGGAGAGGATCCCATGCTAGGAAGATAAGAGGCTAGGCCTCTTCAGCTTGGAAAAGAGGAGACTAAGGGGGATATGATAGAGGTATATAAAATCATGAGTGATATTGAGAAAGTGGATAAAGGAAAAGTTATTACTTATTCCCATAATACAAGAACTAGTGGTCACCAAATGAAATTAATAGGTAGCAGGTTTAAAACAAAATAAAAGGAAGTTCTTCTTCACACAGCGCAACAGTCAACTTGTGGAACTCCTTACCTGAGGAGGTTGTGAAGGCTGGGACTATAAACAATGTTTAAAAGGGAACTGGATAAATTCATGGTGGCTAAGTCCATAAATGGCTATTAGCCAGGGAAGGGTAAAATGGTGTCCTAGCCTCTGTTCCTCAGAGGATGGAGACGGATGGCAGGAGAGAGATCACTTGATCATTGCCTGTTAGCTTCACTCCCTCTGGGGCACCTGGCATTGGCCACTGTCGGTAGACAGATACTGGGCTGGATGGACCTTTGGTCTGACCCGGTACGGCTGTTCTTATGTTCTTATATTCTTATATGTTATCATTCCTGATGGAACTGACAAAGTCATTCTTGAGCAGTGATTTGAATTTTAAATTCTCTCTTTAGTTTTCTAGAGTGGACCTGCAGGTACCGTAGCAGATCCCTTTTTGTTCTGAAATGTAGTTGACTCACTAGGTCTGTTTGTAAATTCCCTAAACTGAGTAATCTCAGGAAGGCTGTATTAGAGGGCTCACTCTCAGTGGACTCTTTTTGTGAATAACATTAAAAAAAGCTCTCTATCTATTCAGGTGTAAATGTACTACTGTAATTGAGCCACTGGTTCTGTCACTTTCAATGTAATGTGGTTACTTCTCCTAACGGAGTGATTCTTTATGGTCCATTGACCATTCAATCCAGTCATCAGGGTTATAGCTTGTTGATACCCAACTTTCAGCTTAATACTGCTTTTAAGAACTAGCCAAAATAAATTAATTAAATCTATTTGAAATGAATGCTGAGCAGTGGAAGAGCAACATTTTTCATCCTGCCCAGAAATCATAGCCATATGATACTGTGATGGTGAGTGAGTGCTGTTTGTTTATACCTGACAGCAAACAGTTTCGCACTGGAAATTAACAGATCAGATGTAATCGTCAGTGAATAGCACCAAAAATAAAAATACTTTGCACTTATCCGTAGTAACTTCAATTACGGGATCTCAGAGCTTTGAAGATACAATAATAAATTTAGAACTGAAGCACAGAAAAATATTGAATGACCTCCCTAAAGCCATACAATAACATCTGTGGCAGAGCTGGGACTTGAACCCAGATTTTCTGACTCAGGATCAGATTCCTTAAGTAAAAGATTATTCTTCTTCTATCATAGATGTCATGGGTGAACACATAAAAGTTGGTGCCTTTTAATAAGACTTCTACATCCCACTTTTGGACTTTCCATCTGCATTTAGGCTTGTAAAACAAAATTTTTGCACGAAAATATCTGTTTGGGAGATGAATTATGAAATGTCAGCACCCTAGTAGAGTGCTTATATTTCAAATTTAGTCTTTCTGTTATTTATATTAGTTCATTTTAAGCCTACTTTATTGTAATTATTGAACTCTTGTTAATGCTAATCACAACTGTGCTTCAGATCTCATGATGTTTTTAAAACAACAAACGGGTTTGTTTTCTGTCCTTATATGGCACTATAGCATAGTGCACTTTATCTGGCATATAAGCGCCATATAGAGTGATTTATACTGAAAAAAATATGTATTCGCAAGATATTGTCCTTTCTCATAACAACTTGTAATTTCCACCCCATTCATAGCAGGAAATTATCACAGTGAGATGACAGAGAGATGATAAGAATGAGATGAATACTTCCTTTTTGATGTACATTACTATATTTCTTCTGGTTAGATGCTATTTGTTACTATTGTAGACTTCCTATCGATAAAACATGTTAACCATCAGTTCAAGTGTGAAGATATTTATTGTACCAGAACACACTGCCATTTTAGATGTCAATGCCCTCCTATTTACAATCACTTTGCATTACAATTTGAATCTTTTACTTTCTAAGTTGTGTTCTGGCAGGTTAAAGCATCTTATCAATATAAACTTTTCTCACTCCCAACAGGACAATGCTTTATTACACACCTGTACTGGACTGTACAATTCCAGAGTCCACAGTTTGCCCCAAAAGATCATATTGGTTCAATCGAGAGCCATCTTCAGCCACAACCACAGACCTCGCTGGTTCCCTTGTCCATTCATACACAACCTCCGCTCTGGTATAAGCATCTAATTTGAAAGAAAAATATTTCATTTCCCAGCCTTTTACATTATATTGCAAAGGTAGAGTACTGTCTTTTAAATCAGAGGGGAAGAAATCCATCTCTTCCTCATCCCATTCCTGATATTGAAAAGTCTGAGTAAATCAGACTTTGTGCAGGAAACATCAAGGGGGGGATGGAGCATGAAATCTGCATTCCTTCATTCATGGGCATGCCATGAACCATTTCCATTTTTCTAGCTTCCAGACCATGATGAGAGACAGCAGTTAGACCCCTCTATACCTATATGCATGTGGGTTGGGCCACTGGGTCCAAATAAACCTCCCCCAGCTAAGCCTCAATGGTCTCCTCTTCATCAGCATGATTAGAACTCTACCCTCTGCATGGACACCCCATCTGTAGACCACCACTCCTCACTTACCCTGTTTTATGAGACTAAAGTGTCACAGAGGCCACAAATTCATCCAAGCCCAGACAGGCCTCCGAGTTAGACTTTATTATCAATTTGTATGCAGCACGTTGGGGGAGTAAATCTATCTTGCACTAGCATGACATGCACTAACTGTCTGTGTGGACCCTTCAGAACACTAGAGTGCTTTGATCTACCCCGCTTTGAAATTAGAGTAAATCAAAACACACTAAGGAACTTTTAGTGCTTGGCAGTAGGGTTGGCATAGACAGGGATGACAGGCTAGTGTGGGACAGATTTACACTCCAGGTTGGCATGCACTAACTGCTCATATAGACAAGCCCTGAGACTGTCTGGGCTTGGATGACCCTAAACTATGCTGAATATATTTTTCTATACCTGCTATCACTGAAGAGTGCTGAAAGCACTTATCCTTGTTCACACTTACTTACATTTATATACTTGACAAAAAGAAAGAAAGCAAGCTTTGCATTTCACTATAGACTCTCTTCCCATTCTCTGCAATCCAGTTTAAGTCTAGTATGTTACATAAATGAATCAGTGGTATTGCATGTTCCAATCAAGTATTTGTGTCCTGTAATGACTAGGTCGCTAACCAAGAATCAAACTATATGTGACTATTTTTTCTCTTCATGTTGTAAATGATTCATCCGTCATTTTTCTTGGTATAGTTTTCTGCAATCTAATGGACCTCACTCAGAGCACTTAGTGTGGGAGCATGTCTGTGCAAGTCTGGGAGTGGCAAATGGCTAGGAGACCCTGGGCATCTTATTTATCTGACCTCACTTGTGGGCTTATAGTTTACTGTATCAGTACATAAAATGTACTTGGAAGCTGAGAAGAAGGAGTTGATAGAGAGTGGTGGTAAAAGGAATTGTATGGGGTTTGCTCTTGCACCATTAAAGTAAAAGGGGCCGTTGCCATTTGTCAGTGCTCTGACTTCCATGGGAATTGGATCAGCCCTTAATAGCGTACATTATTTCAAAGTAACAATGTAAATAAGTGGTAACTTTATTGGAAACAATGCAAAATGCAAAATCATGTCCTAGTAACTGTGCAATAATTCATACATGCAAACATTTTCCATTAATCTATATCAGCATAATGGAAGGGTGGAAATATTATTCCTCAGTTGCAATCACTCTACTGATTCTGGAGTACGAAGACAGGTTAGAAGACAAGGGCCTGAATTTCAAAAGTGCTGCGAACCCAAAACTTCATTAGAAGTCATTGAGAGTTGCGGGTGCTCTGTTCTTCTGAAAATCAATTTGTATTTTCATATAACTACAGTATTACAGATTCATAGAATCATAGAACCATGGGGTTAGACAGGACCACAAGGGCCATCTAGTCTAACCCCCACCAAGAGACAGGATTTGTTGTATCTAAACTACCCAAGACAGATGGCTATCCAGCCTCCTTTTTAAAATATCCAGTGAAGGAGCTTCCCCAAACTCCCTAAGCAATCTGTTTCATTGTCCTACTGTTCTTATAGTTAAGAAGTTTTTTCTAAGGTTTAATCAAAATCTGCTGTGTTTTAGTCTGTACTCATTGCCTCTTGTTCTGCCCTCTGTGGCAAAAGAGAACAATTTTTCTACATCTTTTTTTATGGCACCCTTTCAAGTATTTGAAGACCGCTATCATTTCCCCCATTAATCTCCTCTTTTCTAAACTAAACATACCCACTTCCTTCAGCCTTTGCTCATATGGCTTGCATTCCATCCCTTTGATCATCTTTGTCACTCGCCTCTGGATCCTTTCCAGTTTCTCTACATCCTTTCTATACATTGGTGACCAAAATTGGACACAATACTTCAGCTGAGGCCTAACCCATGTGGAGAAGAGAATTGTCAGCTTTGGTTTCAAATTCATTTTGTGACGTTTTCCCCCCAAGGTAGAGATGCAGGTATTAGATAAATGACAACATATGCCCTATGTCCTTATTACCACTTCTGCTTTCCTGAGTGACATTGGTTTTGTATGAATGGAAGATTTTAACTGAACTGAGAATGGATTTTATGCATAGAGGTAAGGAGAACATCTGCCTTTCTGATATTGTTCTTGCCAACATATGTCTTTCTGTTGTTCCAGAAGCCTCTTAAGCATTTGTTATAAAGTGCCCTAGTCAACTAGGACCTCCTCCCACTTAGGATGATATTTGGTAAGTTATTTTAGCTTTGGAGCATTTACTGGCCTTGACAACATGGGCAGAATCCATGGAATATATGTGACACCCCCGATGCTGTGAAACCTTTCTGGAATCAATTCCAGGAAGAAGTATATAATGATGGAAGAAATGAAAAAGCTTTTGTCCAGCACAATTCAATACAGACATTGCTGGGCAACCACTGCTGTATCAAGCCATTAACTATAATAATAAAATTTTAGTTTATGGAGTGGCTTTTGTGACCATGAGAAGCCTTTATTCAGGCTAATATTCTCTTGGGCCCATTCAGACACGTTATGTGATTTAGTCAAAATATGCAGTGTTGGTGGTCCATGAGTACTGAAATATGCCTCCGACCTTATGGATAAGTGTAAGGCCTGGCCTCACTTTTCCTGAGTGTACACCTCACCACAGAAAACTATGACTATGTTTAGCTATCTTCCCACTTCATGTGAATATGAAAACCCATTTCTTTTCCAAATAAAAATGACCTGGAAACTGTATCGCTCAGCTGATAACATGGCAAAAGATTTCCAATACTCTTAGATAATTCAGAAACTGCTGAAACTAATATACTAATAATGGAAATGAGACTCCATCACGAATGCATTCTGCTCTATGTGTGTGTGTTTAAACCACCCAGGCTTGGATATCAGCAAGGTAAATAAAAGAAGAAAATTTGAGACTCAGGGAGACAATGGGCTAATAAACTAGGCTTTAACTTCAAAGCATGGCTGGCCAGAAAACCAGAATTTTGTTTCATGAAAAAATTAAAGGTTTTGATGTTTGTTTTTGTTCCATAGTGGAATGAACCAAAGACCTTTTACATTTTTTTCTGAATGTTATACCCCAGAACAGCCAATATGTAGGGTAGTATCAAACAAAACAGAGACTTGAACCTGATTACCCATACGCAAAGTGGGTGCCCTAACTACCAGGCGATTGGCTATTTTGAGATCTTGGTTTCCCTCATTTTGTCCAGATAATCTGTCCTAAACCTTAGAAACTGATACATTTTTGATAATTTGCGAGGGTGGGGGAGGTTCACAAAACAGCATTTTCCTAGGGAAAAACATTCCATCAAAAAATTCTTAACCAGTTCTAATTCTGAGACCTCAGCTCCAATCTTAGGGCCAGATAACCCTCTTTGGGGAAATTAACTGTGTAGCATACTGGAAACTGTCAATGTTTTCTCCTTATCATGCCATTTAGGAAGAAAATATTTGCCCTCTCACCCCCAGGTGATTCAAGAAACACGTAGTGATTTCAGATCCCTGAAGACAAAGGAATTGTGGGCAAAGGACCTGTACCCCCACAATGACTCCAAGCTACTACATAAGCCAGCAACTTGGTAGCACAGCTTTTTCCAGCCACCACACCTGGAAGCCACCTTAAAGTGGGGGTTCTATTGCACCAAGCATCTTAATGAAGACTGGATCGCCATTAACTTATTCACAAAGTCTCTGCAAGGTTGGTGTTGAGATGATATTGCATAGATTAGCTATAACCTTTATTTATGCCTCCAAAACTACAAAAGCCCAGTCTCCAGGGAGCCTCAGAGCTGCAGAAGCGGAATGATGCCAGGAAGGCACCACTCCCTTTCTCAGAGGAAATTCATTTTGTTCCCTCAAAAGGGATTCCATTTGTTGTACGTTTTACAAAACAGTCAATATATTTGATATATTGCACAAGAGTCCAAGACTGCAGTAGCAGGGCTGTTAAAATTTAATGTGTGTTTTGGTCATGGAGTTTTGTGAAGGAAGCTTGGAACGTACCAACTCACATCATATCTGGCTCTGAATAGCAGTACTAAGGTTTGACACTCTTCTTATTGAAGTCATTGGTAAAACTCCCATTGACATCACTGCAGAATCCAACCCCTACTCCCTATTTAGTTCATTTGAGGAGCAATCATACACACTGATGATAATAAAAATAATACATTTTAAGAGTATAGGGCAGAGGAAACATGATCAGAGCCATAAACAATACATCTAAAGATATTTTTGTTTGTTTTGTTTTAATTTTATATTAAGGATTTTATATTTGTACATGCATTCATTTTATCTATCCTGCTTCCATCCTCAATTTGTTTGTATCTACAGAGAATTCCTTTCCCATTTGCTTGTGAGAACTTCCCTTGTACATCTGAAAATCCAAACACTTAGTAATGTAAGACTAGCCTAACCTGGACTTGTGTAACAGCCAGCCAGAGAGAGCCTAGACTAGAATAGAGAGTCTGTAAAGAACATTTAAAACAAATTTAACATATTTGGTAGGTTCTCTGATACTTCAGTTTTCTCAGAACACTGGTAGCCATGTGCCCTATTATAGTTGGAGGTTTTATTTATTTTCTTCTGTTTCACAGGAGATAGTGAGAAATGTTTCCTGAAAGAGCTGAAAGAAAGTTCAACATTCAAAAGGTACCAAATTCTGGCTAGCTGCACTCAAAGTTTCCAAGCTTTTTATTCTCTTAATCTCAGCACTATACAAAATTGTGTGTAGAAGACTGGTAGCTGTCTAAAGGCAATCCATCAATCCATCAATATGGGGCCATTCATTTCAAAGTAAATTATTACATTGTCTGGTATCCAGTGAGGAATGAATTGAATGAATAATTATCCATTATCAGTGAAATGACGCATTTCTACTGGAAAGAGAAATAGCCATTGAGGAAACAATTTGTATCCTATTAAATGTTCACTCATGTTGTCTTCTTTTTTCATGTTGAACTGGATGAAATAAACTCCTCCTGTTATTTTTTTCTGATCCAAACACTTTCTCACAATTCAGCTTTTTGATATGTGTACTTTAATAAATAATTTTAAAACAATATATCTGCAAAATGGGAATATTTGCGATGGATGACTCTCAAAAGAGTCAAGAATTTGGTCTCAGGCAGCATGCTTACCTAAACTGAACCTCTTCAGAGAAATCCTTGTCTCACTGCAGGCAGCAGCAAAAATCCAATTATCAGAGGGGTAGCCGTGTTAGTCTGGATCTGTAAAAGCAGCAAAGAATCCTGTGGCACCTTATAGACTAACAGATGTTTTGGAGCATGAGCTTTCGTGGGTGAATACATGCTCCAAAACATCTGTTAGTCTATAAGGTGCCACAGGATTCTTTGCTGCTTTTAAAAATCCGATTGACATCAATGGGGTTCAATTTTCAACCCATAAGTCTGCTAATCTGAGCTAGAAATCATGAAAAAATGGGACTCTCATGAGATTTGTAAGGTTTTTATCTCCAGAAGTGCAAAAAGATCACCTTTTTTCATTATACATCTGCTTTAGTTCCAGTTTTTTAAAAAGTGATAAGAATATTTGCACACCTTAAAAAAGAATTGATTTGTATTTGATTTAAAAAATGTGCAAATTGAGGGGAAAGAGGTTCACTTTTATCTGAATCAGTTCATTCATCCATGGATCTATATCACTGATCTTACTTATTCTCAAACTAAAATTAAGTTGCATTCAAGTTTAAAGTGGGTTTCTATATGCCATGCTGCAACTACATCTTTGGAGTGTAGCCATTTATCTCTTTGGCTAATGCCTAGACAAGATGTAGGATTATATTTAGTCATGTAGAAAATGTTCATTTTTAAAAAAAACTGGAAAGATTGAAAAAATACAAGCATTTATGTTTTTAAATAATCATCTGGTCTGATCTGATGTGAAATATTTGTAAGCTGGCCTTAAAAGGAGGAACCTGAGTTAAAAATAAACTTACAGCTTCCAAATTTCAGTGGGCAAGCATGTGCATCCATTGGAAAGTCTTCTAAATGCATTGGACATTCTGCTCTCACAGTCAGTCTACAATGGATTCATAAGCAAAAGAAAAGATTATAGCTTCATGCAATTAACAAACAAAATCATATATTCAATTATATAAAGGAATATTTAATAAATACAATTATAAAATACATTAGCTAAGTGAGTAACAAGAGAATCCAAAGAATTATTGTCATATTTCACAAAGTTCTAAAAGATGACTTGGAACAACTTTTTAAAAATGTGACTTTTTTTTCCAGTAAATTTTTGGTCAGCTCTAGACGTTGCTTGACTAGGCTGAAATCTTCCACAAGTCTTCTAATATTGTTTAATTTGTTCCTGAAGTCTTTACTCAGGCAAAATTCTCATTGACAATAATGGGAGTTTTGCCTGAGTAATGGGAGTATCAGGACAACAATGGGCAAAATGTTAAAGAGCTTGTTTACTTTCCTCTTCAGTAGCTTTGTGTTTGGCCAATTATCCAGTTATTTCATATCATCAGCCACAGGCATCAGATGTTGCAAAATAAGACTTCTTTTCTTATTAAAGATGTTATACAATATGGACCTGATGCATGGCCTACTGGCATTAATGAGATGCTTTCCATTGAGTTCAATGTGCATTAGATTAGGCCCTCTTTTTCTAGATATCTGCCTCAGTTTGGAAATTAATCTAAATCAATAGGTTGGTACAAACATTGCGGAAAAGCTGACAACCTAGGAAGAATGAACTGGCAGTATAGGTTTGAAAACTTCCAAATAAAGTTTTCAAAATTATTTTCTTTGGTAGTCCACAGTAAATGATTCCTGAGGCCACACAGAAAGTTTGAACACTCACTTCTTAAATCCCAATTGACTGCTACACTTAACATGAAATAGAAATGTAGGTTTGTAGATGCACTTTGCCCATTTTAAGCACAATTCTTTAGAATGTCCAGTGCCAATTTGTTAAAGAGATGTATTGGTGATAATGACAACCCAACAGAATCAGACGTTCATTATATATATATAGGGCTCAGACATTAAGAAATTATATGAAACTGCATACTCCTTACTTGGACAAAACTTCCACTGCTTTCATATTATATACTTCTGTAATCTCTCAACAACATAAACACTTGGGGTAAAATCCTGGCCTTATTGAGGTGGTTCTAATGTGGTTTGGGGATTGAAATTTACTTAAAACAAAAACCTTCTTGCTGTATTAGCTTGGAATAAATTCAAGCTAAGCTCCTGATTGATAAAAATAAAGATGATTAGCTTGGATGCAAAAATATTGCTCAGTAAGATAGGTAAAATAGAGAAGGCTTATGACAACAGGATTTATATTGTCCCTGAAAAAGTCAAGCACCACACATCAGCAAGGAAAGGACAGTAAGAACAGAATACCATATAGAGATTGCATGCCTGCACTTTTACAAGTGAAAGGTGAGGAAGACAGAAATAATAATGGCTAAAAGGACATATCTGGACAATGCACTGCAAAGTGGTGTTCTTGTGTATAAGGTCCTTAACATCCAAGGTTTTGGGGAGACAAGAAAAATTGACCTAAACTTGTATCACTGCCAGATGAAAAGGTCCGACTCCAGCTTAGACAGTATTGAAAGATATTTCAGAATAAATTAAACATATTTGACATGCTCCCAGGAGCATGGAGATTTGGATTTCTCAAAACATTGGGGACCAGCTTGATTAGTCTAAAGAATTATTTTATACTTTGAATCCCAATATGACAAAACCTGTAGACTGGCAACTGTCTAGATGCCAAAAATAGGAATACAAGCAAACAAAAAAACAACATTCCTTTCTGATTGTTTGTTATAGAAGGCTTTTCAATCCAAAATTGTTAATCTTTGTGTTCTATAACAATGTGTGGAATGAATTGGTTATTTACTTTGCTGACTAGCATTTAGAACAAGTTCATAATTATCCAAATTCTCCATGAGTAGAATGATGCATTTCTAATAAAAAGAGTAATGTCTATCAATGAAACAACGTGTTCCCCAACATTTTCACAAATTCTTCAGACCACTTGGTTTTCTTGTTATGTCTAAAACAATGAATGTCCATTTTTAGACTATAATGTCCTATATTTCCCATGGAACAAGGAGAGTGTGCAAAAACGTCTGTGCCCTCATTTTTCTAGTCCTCAGAGTCTGTTTTCCATAGCACTGAAAAAAACCCAAATTTCTTTACATTTTAGGCCTACCTCACTAGAGTGTGAGTAGCAAACTTTCAGGCTTCATTGTGGTTTTAGGCTGGGATTCTCAAAAGAAACTCCAATTTCAGGTCCATTAAAAGCTAGTTGATGCTGTAGGTCTAATTCCCTTAGGTGCCTTTCAAAATCACAGCATTAAAGCACAGGTAGGGAGTGTAAAAATGACCGTGGTTTGGCATGAAAAAAAAGATTACATAGCAAACTCCTGAATTTAAGTTAATTATTGTATGGCTTATTGTGAGAATAATTAATAAGCCTAAAACTCAAACATGCAGTTATCTTCCTAAAGAAATATTTCTCCATTTTGTTTGAGGAAATTGTACTATAAAAAAATAGTAATTTCAAATGAAATGAAAAAATACAGTATTCTTATTCTTACCTCATTGTATACAGCAGTGTCCCATCCTCTGTAATTCGTAGTAGTTTGTTAGGCATCGTCATGTTGTGAGCCACTGATTTCTTTCCATTGTGGAAAAAAGTATCAGGTGTCCAAATCTTGCTGGCCATTAAATTATTTAGCCGGAGGACTGTCATGGGTCCTTTGAATTTTAGTCTCTCATCTCTCCAACTTTGACGGAAAAATACATCTATTGTATATTCCTAGAGCAATTAATACAATGGGAAAACTCTCAAGATTGTCATATTTTGCAATACAAGTTTGTGACAGGTAAACTTTTAGCATTTTTGTAAGATCAAGATTATGAGAACAATATAACATGTCTAAAGGTTGTTATTAAGATGGTTATGACTTTGGTTCTCATTTCAACCAAAAAAAGGTTAGGAAGAAATTTAGAAAGGATTATGAACAACAAGTAAGATACGAGTTTACCACAGATATGATATTTTGACTGCATATGCTGAAGCATTATTTAATAGAGTTGGAAAGTATTTATCTCTTGCTATAAAATAAACCTTTGTGAGACTGCAGCTGGAATATTGCCTTCAGTTCTAGCCTTATGTAGCCAAGTTGTGAGGAGTTCAAGAGATCTCTGAAAATTATGGTAGGGATGATTTATGAGGAAAGAGTACCAGAGCTCAGTGCTCAGAATCACTGGACTGTACAAAGAGAAGTCAAAGGAAGATTTGGACGAAACTTGTCGCTTTCCTAGGCACAGATTGAGGAGATGAGGGAAGGGACACAATGCCTGATTCTCTCCTCATTTACCATAGTTTGAAAGTAAGGTATTACTCCTGATTTACATCAGTGTAAATGAGAGGAGAATTCATCCTTGACAGTAACCATTGCTCATTAAAAAATGAAATATGTTTTTTATCATGGCACAAAGCAGTATAACCAGAAGTAATAGGATGAAATTACAAAACAGTTGTAATATATATATAATATATCAGGCAGTAAGATACATAAAATCATGGAATAGTTTCCCAAAGAGAGTGATAGAAAAGATTTAATATTAGACTGGATGAAGTATGATAAAATAATTTGTAGGAAATAATCGTGTACTGACATTGGGCTAAGCTATGTGACATTGTGTCTCTTCCATCTGTAACTGCTATGATGCTGTGATGAATATGAAGCTATTGAAAAAACACTGCAATTTAAAACGACACTGTGCAATCATCATTGTTTTCGGCTGAAGACCGAGGCTTCCCTTAGACTATTTGACAAAGAACCAATGGCAAACCATGAAGGAAAATGGCCCTGCCATCACTGAAAATGTATATATATATATATTATACATACAAGTAACAGAACAACACATCTATCCAAGAATACAGTCAGGAAAGACAGGCACACTAGAAAGAATAATGGAAGAAATTAGGTTCCACACCACACCGGACTCCAGCACAACAGACCACGTTTAAATCCTCCATTTATTTTTAACAAATGTTAGTATTTCATGGAGCAGAAACCATTGTGAGATGTTTTCTGATCAATAAACTATCAGCTGCATTACAGGCTATTTAGACTAGAAAAGTTACAGTATGTCTTTGTGCTTCATCTGTTATCTTGGTATGATATTCATAATCAAATTCCTTGCACATAGTCAAATAGTTTAGTCACATGTGGCTAAATGTGTCTTTAAGCCCTGATCCAGCAAGCCATTTTAGCATGTGCTTAATTCTAATCACATTAGTATTTTATTGTTTTCAATCACCTAGTGACTCCTACTCCATCTTGCAACTGGGGATGGGATTATTTGGTTACAATGGGACTACTCACATGCTTCTAGTTAAGTACATGCTAAAGGGCTCTGCTGGAAAAAGGCCCACATGAAGAACTACTTAAGTCAATGGAACTTTTGCCATTGACTTCAATGGGGTCAGGATTTCACATCAATGTTTGTACCAAAGCAGAGGTGAGAGGGGCTCGGTGGCTTATGGGCAGCAGGTGACAGGAGATTATTGGGCTTTCATCATGTTCTCCAAGCTTTACCCAAAACTTCCTCCTACACAGAAGTGTAGTGAACGATAAACACAGGAAATGACAGCCTGGCAGTATAGAAGCAATTGTTCACCCACATTTGATACTGCAGAAAGGGAAGACAGTGGGATGACGTGAAAGTTTGGAAGGAGGAGACTAAGGAGCTCAATCAGTCACTGGATATTGGTGCAGGGGATCTGAAGTTGAGAGATCAGGTGTGTGACCAAATAATTTCATGGAAGAGGAACAAAAGCAGAGAGGAGGTGTTTATGGGTCTAGTCAGGCACTCTGCCCTTCCTGACTATAGACTCCTCTACCCTAAAAAAAGCTTTTCCCAGAGCATTCATTGAAATTTAAAAATGAAGATGCTGTGGCTATGCTCACCCTCATTAGGGTAAGCTATTCTGCTCATATGAAACCTATCAGAAAGCCACTTTTAACATCAAATGGTCAGATCTTCTCACCAGAATGGGTGTGATTTCTGTGGCATGGGACATGACTTAACAGAGCAGGAAAACAGAGTTCCCAAAACTCCTTGCTGTAGTTCTAGTAAATATGCAGTTAAACAAGCCAGACAAGAATCAGACTGCACCATTCACAGCTAGGATTGGTCACATTTGCATTAGTGGGAATGTAAACAGGGAAAAATAAATTAACCCTTTGTATCCACACAATAAATCACATAATTGCCAAATATTTTAGGGTTGTTGCTTTGGGGGAGGCCTGTAAGGCCCAGAAAAGAAATGATTTAATATTTTCTGTGTTTCCCTAACCCTATCTACTGTCTCTTTCTGGCTATTATTGATTATTGTTTGTTTGTTTCTTTCTTTGTTTGTAGTATTATTATTTTATGTATCTTGCAGGAGTACCCAAAGGCCCCATTGTGCTAGTTGCTACAGAAATATATTGGAAGACAGAATTTCTGCCCTGAGGAGCTTTGCATTTTAAAAACCATGGAGGGTTTGGGGAAAGAGATACAGACCATAGAAGGAAAATGGCTGGGGTGATGGCCACCACATGCCATGAGTTCCATCTCTCTTTTTTCCTCCATGTTCATTTTACTTAGTACAGAAATTTAGTTTTAGGTGTTTTTAAGAGAGAGTAGTAGGATCGGTGACAACAGGCTACACAGATATTACTGGATTCCTGAAAGGGAGATGAGCAATAGGTGACATAACTAGCAACAATTCCTTAAACATTAAAATACACCTGCCTATGTGATGCTGGTTCATAAACTCTAAACCTCTACTGTAAAATTTCATTTTATTAACAAATCAATGCACATCTTTGCACAAGATTAGTGTAGTGAAAATTAAGAATGTGGTGCACGTTTATAAAATTATTTTTAGGAACCATCCTGTTTTTTCATACCTACTGGTTCCTCATGCAACATAAATTCAGATATATTGATGTTGATATATTAGTTCTTTGTTTTAATATACACCTATGCTTAATTTTGAAAATAGATAACCTCATGTTCTAGTATGATATTTCTACTCAAATGCCAAGTGTCCCATAAAGATAGACACGTATCAAGTGTCAAATTAGATTCAACTTACATTCAATAAATAAATCACCTGAATCAACCAAATCCAAGTAAGACAGAAAGTCCAGGCTTGGCATAGTCCTTAATACATCAGTAAGCCTACAAGCTGTCTTGATCTTAAGCTTATGCTATGAGAAGGCCTCCAGATGTATTGCTCACCAGGGTGGTTTTCCAAAATGAAATTGGATACCCATTTTCAGACAATAGTCTATCAATGCAAATAGTTGGGGGAAATATTCATAAATATTAATTCAAATTTTAAAATGATTTTTGATTCAACCATGTTCATTCTCCTTTAATGTTTGCTTCCTGTGAACATCTGAACCAAGTTGCAAAAAGCAGCTAAGATTTTCAGAAGTGGCTAGTGATTTGGGCTGCTGAACCTGAGACATTTTAAAGGATCCCAATTTTCAGAATGTACTGGGCAGTCACCTTCTGAAAGTCAGGCCCCTTTAAGGTGACTCTCATACTGAGCACTCAAAAATGGAGGGACTCTAAATCACTTTTGAAAATCTAAACTGCTACATTTTTAGTTTAAAAGCCTATTTACTGAAGATTAATTTCAAATTCCATATTTTTATTTAAAAAAAATACTCGAGTTGCATTGTGTTGGTTGGTTATATCAATTAGCCAATCAGGGAAGAGAGGCAACTTGAAGTGACTTCTCTAATTTATCAGCAGAGTGCATACTGTGAATAATAGTAGGATATAAACAAACTGCAGTCCAAGAAATTGCCATTGAGGTAATTTACTTATAATTTCAAATAACAAATAAATGTAAGAATTTCACAATCTGTTTGCAGTTTATATGCAAGCAGAAGAAAGGCAAAACTCACCAAATGTATTACCTGCTTTGAATGATTATTTCAGTGTTAGAGTGATCCACTCAGTACAATCAGCCTCTGTGCAGGTATGCCCCACTCTCCACTGGAAAGCAGCTGCTTCCCATCTTAGTGCATGTGCACTGAGAACATGGGTCACTTGATCCACTCGTTCTTCTGAATTACCTTTCATTGGAAAGGACTGAGCATCTAAAGGGGCAGTCAACTAGTTTGTGCCGCCCAACACACCGACACATCTGCCTGCTTTAATATCATCCTAAAAGTAATATCAGTTGCAGTTTTCAAATCAGTTGTAATGTGTAAATGGTACCATCCACTTCGAGCAACATTCAAATGGTGGCATTGGGCAAAATACCAAAAAAGTGGCACATGAAAAACAAATGATTTTTGGAGAAACACTTTATCTATAATCCCATCATGGAATGCTATGTTTTTCAGCTAGAACCTCAGTTAGCTGCTGTGTAAGTGCAGCTATAACTTTGGAGACTGGCCCAATTAATACACACAGCAATTTACATACCCAAAGGAATCAGTTACTTTCATGTGCTAGTTCGTCCACTTATATTTTTCTATTCCAGTTCTGTTCGTGTTTCAATTAGCTGGATGATTAATTTAAATAGGGAACAAATAAAAGCCTACATTCTTAGGATATTTCACGTTCTCATTTTTATACAGATGGTGAGGATCTAGCAAGGTTTAGTGGCCATACATCAGACCAGGATTGTCTATAGTGTCCCTTCACATCTGCAAAATAGTAAAGGAACTTGCTCCTGTTTTTACATCATTTTTTAAGTTTAAGGCCAGTACCTACAGCAGCTTTGCTAGAGGTTTCTGAACACGAGACTCCCTTGTGATTATGCAGCAATTATGCTTTCATATGCACACCATAAAAGAGTGATTCAGATTCTCGTCATTAATCTTCTTTGACCAGCCAATACCTAGGAAATTCACCTCCAATTGATCAGCAGTGTTTAATTTAAAAACCTGAGTTCTACATCATGGCCCTCAGACTGTAGGCTTACATGTTTATCATGCTTTAAAATAACGATCTTTTTTTAAAATTTGGACAGAGTGATCATCCTCTCAAGGGTACTGAGCCATTCAAAATGATTAAGTATGAGAGGACTTCTATACTATGGTGCACGTATAATGCCTGTTATAACCCCTTATTAAGGTCACAGAGGCCTCTAATTTAAGGGCACTTAAATACAGTCATAGCTAAAAACATTAGTTAAGTGTAAAAGCTGACATTATTTTGAAACCAAAATATATATAAAAATGAAAGAGTGAGGTATCATGTTACTATAGAACCCCCCTAAAAATTATTACTGTTAACAATATGGAATGGTACTTACCATATCATGGTCGGAAACGGGCCCAAAGCTGGTGACGAAGATGTCAGTCTTCACTTCAGTTACACGCTCTGATGAAGCACGAAATTAGGACAGTGAGTGTCTATCAACAGCCTTCATTAGATCTAACCACCATAAATTCTCACCCGAATAGAAAATTTATTGGCTTTGATTAGCTATTCTAAAATTGGTCTACAATATGGGCTTGATAATTTATTGCTTACAGATGTAATTTCACAGTCAGTATTTCCAGCATTTTTTTTCAATGCGCTGTCACAATACAGCTTTTTGAGACATGAGTTTTTATGCCAGATGTTGAAATCTCTTTGCAGACAGGTCATAGTTCTGCTGTAAATTAACTCTTTAAATGAACCTTTGACTAATACACCTGCTTGTTTCAACAGTATAAAGAGTACTCAATAGCTAACATTGGATTCAAAACTCATCTTATGTGTCCATATTAATTTCTGCATTAATTAACCCTCTATTTGTCTGTTATGTATATGTATGTATGTTACATATTTATATAATACACAGAGATAGAGATAGAGAGAGTGAGAGAAAGATAGAGTAAATACAGTATTACGTGAAATAAAGGTATTTTTATCAGCAGGAGTTGAGGTGGCTGCATTACTCATGAGTGCAATAGACAAGAGTGAGCCATGCAAGCCATTCCAAACAAATGCCAATTAAACCATTATACTACATCTTCATGTGTTCTATATATGCCTCATATTGTAAACAGCTATTTTATAAATGTTTTAGATTTTTGTTTAAGTTGTTATTGACAGTGCTGTTTGAATCCATTCATCATCCCTACTGCCAGATTCCCTTTGGGTTAGGAGAACAGTTATATAGGCATTTAAGAGAGACAAAAGATTAAAAATAACTTAGAAACCTCTACAATTTATGTAAAACTCTATGTGTGTGTATGGGTGTGTCTGTCTGTCTATAGTGGATTCTCCATCTCTGGTAATGTTTAAATTAAGATTGGATGTTTTTCTAAAAAAAATGCTCTAGGAATTATTTTGGAGAAATTCTATGGACTGTGAGGTATAGGAGGTCAGATTAGATTATCACAATGGTCCCTTCCTGCCTTGAAAACTATGAATCTATATCCAGTTCTAAATATTGCCTATCCTAGACCTCAGGCCAGTGAGTTTTGGGGGGAATTTCCAAATGTGGAAGAAGGAAGAATACATTTCTCAAATTTCAAATAAAATGACAGTTGTAAAATGTCAGTTGTTGAAAGGTCTGGAATATTAGAAATAGTCCCAGAGAAAATAGATTAATTAGACATGGTGCAAGAGAGGTGATCAAAGGTCCACGATAAAGGGTATTGTCACAGGGCTTTGTGTCAGGAATCAGGGCCTGCAGCTGAAGCAATCTCTGGGCAACCAAACAAGTACAACTGGCCTGTAGTAGGCTGCCTGATTGGCTACACAGTCTGATTGATTGAAGGAGTCAGCAGACTGACCCTTAAGCCCTGCAACAGCAACAGTTGAGCAGCTGCTGAAAGCATTTGCCCATGGTTGCAATAGTTCCTGCCCCAGCTTAGGACCCAGAAAACCTGATCCTACCCCTTGGCACCAATTCCTGACCACTGACTCTTGCTCTAACCACCGGGTGTGACCACCCACATCCTGTTCATTGACATGTTGAAACATATTATACAGATATCACATACATTTTACATTACACATATGTTCCTTCAAAGTTGTAAAACAATATAATAGAGAAATTATTGATTTAAGAGACCCCTCATCAAGTTCAAACTGATTTCATTTTATTGGACTTTGGTGGACTAACTCTTTAATAAACGTAATTTATTGCACCTGGGAGAGGACAGTAGCAAAAATAAACTCATGTTCAACCATAAAAACAGTAGCATTAATGAAGCACAAAATCTGTATACATGAAACCAAAAGTTATGACAAGAAAGCATTAGTTGTGCATATTAATTTTATTTATATTAATTGAAAATATCTAAAACTTCTAAATATTTAAAATCTTATTTTAAAATATCCACACATTTTTAGTGGTTAATTATCAAAACGTAATATTAGTTGTGATGTAATCCATTATCACAGCTAGTGTAACAAACAATGTTATTGCATCTTTTTAGGAAGTCATCGGAGAATTTAAATAGCAGAAAAGGCAACCTCAAACATTTCTTTAAAGAAGCTAAAGACTGAAATTTCCTTGAGCTATTCTTAGTCACACAAAGAATAATATTACAGCTGTAGCTGAATTTCCTCCTGTCTTTTGAATTCTAAGACTTTTATAATCAGGATTGAGTAACATGTAAATACTACAGTGACTCCATTGACAAAAGCATTTAGATGATGAAATGTCCTCATTAATGGACATTTGTAATGGATTTGTGTCCTTATCAACATGGTCTGCAAGCATTTAATTGTCTTAAATAAATTTAGGGACTCCCTTGACATCTAACTGGCTCTTGGCTTAATGTTAAAGAAGTTCACAGAAGGAATTTAATCTCAACCACTGGAAGAAGCATATGGTTATTACAAGAGGTATTCAACTTAGATTGAGAATGTTCCCACTTCCAGACTCTACCTCTTACAAAAAAACTCATGAGCTGAAGGTAGAACAACTGGCAGCAAAAGAAGATTCAGATTCCACATGGTGCATTAAAACATCACTGAAAAGTTCCCCAGCATTATAATACCTTTAGTTGCTGGCCACAAACTGTTCTAGCAGCCACAGACCAAATGTCTGTAAAGATATTATGACATGCCCCAGTCTCCTGACCAAAACTCCTGCTTCCAGGAATTGGGATGTGGTAGTGAAGGAACTGTTATGCTAGCTCTAATCTATATGAGGACGCCATTACAAAAAGGGAATCTTCAAGGATTTGACTCACTGGATTAAAATTACTGTACATTTGCACCAACGGAACAGTCCAAAGGAAATTTAACACACCAGAGAATTAGGGGTCAGATGAATATTGCTCAGCAAACCATTAAAACCAACTGTAATTCATTATTTGCTGTCCACTTCAGTGCTGGTCTTAAGATATCATAACACTCAAAAAGGCCTCTGTCTGATGACAGAACACGTGTAAATAGAGATTGGACGAGAACCTCACCAGGTGTAAACCAGTGTACACTAGTTGAGGATGTGGCCCACAAGATATAAACAAACATCATCCAGTATAACATAACTGCAGCTGAAGCAGTTGTTTTACCAATGATATTGAGAAGAAACCAATGTGAACGCTAAAAATAATGAGTAAAATAAGTTTCTGGCTCAAACACAAACAGATATGGAAGTAAAATGCTTGGTTTTAGCTTATCAGGAATTTCATTACATTATGGGCTTATGATAGGATCATAAACTGAGAAATAAATGAAAAATTAACATTGTGTGAACAACAGGAAATAAGCCAATTGTGCTACACACACACAGAAAATGTCCCACTTCCTTGGAGAATTATGTAACTTTGATATTTTTAACAGCAATATAACTTTGCAATTCACTAGAGAATGAATGATTGCAAGATTATTCTCAAGAAGCGGAAGATTAATTAACGTGCATTCTGCAGCATCCAAACAAATCCTTGGCACATTGCCTGCCCAGAGAAATGAAGGTTGTGACTTAGACTAAAATATAAATCATTGATAGATCATCAAACCCTTTGATGCATTGTTAGGACATGGGGACAGACAAGGATCAGAATAATTCTCAGCATGTTTTTTTATTGAAAGATATAGATAATGGCAGTTTATCTGAGTAAGAAATGAATAGGATCAGAGGGCTGGATTCTTCCACCCTTATTCACATTTAGTGGCACCAAATAATTTTAATTGGACTTCTCAATTTGAGTAAGAGTGTCAGAATAGTAAATAACTAGTAGCAAATATCTCCAATGGCCAGAGATTGGACAGTAAATGGGACGTTCTGAGCTACTACAGTGAATTCTTTCCCAGGTGTCTGGCTGGTGGCTCTAGCCAACACGCTCGGGTTCTAACTAATCTCCATATTTGGGGTCATGAAGGAATTTTCCCTCAGGTCAGACTGACAGAGGCCCTGGGTTTTTTTTGCCTTCCTCTCCAGCGTGGGTCACTTACTGGTTTAAACTAAAGTAAATGGTGGATTTTGTATAACGTGAAGTCTTTAAATAATTGTTTGAGGACTTCAGCAACTCAGCCAGAAGTTATAGATCTGTTACAGGAAAGGATGTGTGAGGTTCTGTTGCCAGGAGGTCAGACTAGATCAGTGGTGGGCAACATCTGTCCTGTGGGCTGCACGCAGCCAGTCAGGGTAATCTGCTGGTGGACCACTAGACAGTTTGTTGACATTTGCATAGCTGCCCACAGCTCCCAGTGGCCGCGGTTCACTGTTCCCGGCCAAGGCAGCTGCAGGAAGCGGAGCAGACCACAGGGATATGCTGGTCATCGCTTCCCACAGCTCCTATTGGCTGGGATCGGTGAACCTCAGGTACTGGGAGCTGCGGGTGGCTGTGCAAGTGTGAAAAAACTGTCTGGCAGCCCACCAGCAGATTACCCTGATGGGCCGTGTGCAGCCCATGTGCAGCAGATTGCCCATCACTGGACTAGATGATCGCACTGGTCACTTCTGGCCTTTACATCTATAGATTGATCCACAGTAAGGACCTCAGTATTTCACACACAGATATGGCCTAAACCAAAACTGTGGGTGAGTTCAGATCTGATTTCAAAGGCAATTACTATAGGTTGCCCTGATCTCTAACATGAATATTTACTGATATCATTAATATCAAACTATATTTGGAAAGTTTATTGTCCTTGCTTATACTCTAGACATCATGTACATTGTGAAACTAATGTGTCCTGGGATAGGGGAGCTCTCAGAGTCACAGGGTGCTTTGCAGTATCCATGTCCGCATATATGGTTTTACAGTAATTATACCCACCTAGTGTTCAGGAAGCTCAAGCATATCATCTAGACCCAATAACTCTTATAAGAGCCTCAAAACAGTAATCAACAAAATAAGTTTTACCTGCTGAATGAAACAAACACAAAAAATTTTTGCTACATAATGAAGTGTAAATTAAAATAATGATAGAATAGAATGCGAGTAACAGTAACCCACATGGGATCTCTAATATATGTTTGAGCAATAACTACAAAGATCAGAATCCATAAGGAATATCAGGCTAGATCTCTCAGTCAAACCCACTCTTCTTCTTCCATACTTCTTCCACGGACGACCTTATGAAGGGGACATATTACTTTTACAATTGTGTCAGGCTGAAAGGTCACAGATCCCAGTGAATCCCTCAGGTGGCAGGGGAGGAATGCACTCGTGTGGAAAAAATAGCCTAAAACCCTATAGGTGAATGTGCTGTTATCTTATAGATATCAGGGCATCTGTGAAGAGTGCCTGGCCCTCTGCATAACAACCTAGACTCCCCTTCCCAGTCTGTGGCCTTCCACCCAGTTCAAAGCTGTCAGCTGCCCACACCCTCAGCCTCCATGTTCACTAGCCCCAGATCAGAAATTAATGGAGCATTCATTCCTCCTGGAAAATCTGAGATTTCCCTAGTGGCATTTATAGCAGTTAGTCCCTGTCTCTGTCCCCACAGACATTTGTCTTGTCAAATTAGCATAGAACCTCAAAATTTTGTTGGTTAGGCAGATGGGTTACTGGGCACTTAAGGCTCCACTTCCACTCCATATGTTGCCTCCTTTCCATTGCTATCTCTGTACCTTTGATCTGTTTTCCACCATACAGGTGAAAGCATCATAGGAACCAATTTGTTGTATTTAGTCTGCTTCTGAACAAGTTTAGTAATAGGGCTCAGCTAGTTCCCTTAGTAAATGATTCTATTATCTTATTGATTTCCCTCTTACATTTTTTCCTAATGTCTAAGTTGATTTTCCCTTTTCCAGTCTGTTACTCCTCCATGCAATTCCTTGCCCCATTGCTTCCAATAAATTATTACCCCTTATATACTTATAGATATTCACTAGGCTGATCTTGAACATAGTCTCTCCTGATCTTTCTTTTGTGTTTGCAGTTTTTTTCCAGGCACAAATAACTGCAAATGTAGTTTTATGTCCACATTTATGGATGGACACAACTGCTGCTATTTACTGTAGATGTCAGAGAGGCAGACATCTAAATGACTATGTGGCTTGAAAGCTTGTCTCTCTCACCAACAGAAATAGGTCCACTAAAAGATATTAACTCACCCGCATTCTCTCTCTTCATTCTGTACCACAATTATTTACAACCTGGAAATTACAGGTGCAAAATATAGAGCTGCTTTTTAGAAATCATATCCACGCTGCCATTATTTTTCTATTATGTGCATTTTCACTCACTGTGATTTAACTTCATGGGTCATCTGCTCCAATATTTTTAATTCTTTCTAAATTATCAACCTTTTTTAAATGTCAAAGTGCTCAAAGCTGTACACTCTCCCTTACATGTGGCCTTACCAAGGTTGTCATTATAATCTCCATATCCTACAGTAAATCAACATATATGCTGTTTAGGTTTTCCATTAAAGGGAGAACCCGGAAGAAGATCTAATAAAGGAAAGTTCCCAACACAAGGTGGGACTTAGGAATGAAGCCACACATACTGAAAAAAACTCAAACTGGTACAAAATCCAGCAGCTCTGCCACTCACATCCTGCCAGTGATCCAGTCTTTATCCTAGCTCCTCAATGAATATGCGGTGCAGTGGAAGGTATTACTGTATTACTTTTTGCTTGAAACATACAACTTATTGCCCACAATTATAGCATATTTTGGACTTATTTGAAGATGTTTTCAAACAATGCACAGTCATCTGTGGAGCTCCTTGCCAGAGGATGTTGTGAAGGCCAAGACTTTAACAGGTTTCAAAAAAGAACTAGATACATTCATGGAGGACATGTCCATCAATGGCTATTAGCCAAGATGGGCATAGATGGTGCCCCTAGCCTCTGTTTGCCAGAAGCTGGGAATGGGCAACAGGGGATGGATCATTTGATTATTACCTTTTCTATTCATTCCCTCTGGGGCACTGGTGTTGGCCACTGTCGGAAGACAGGATACTGGGCTAGATGGACCTTTGGTCTGACCCAGTATGGCCATTCTTATGTTCTTATGGCTTTTTTTTTAATTTGTCATAGTCTTCAGGATTCTTCAGTCATTCTCAGAAATACATTTGAGTAGAGAAGTTGAGATATTCCCGCAACTAAAAAATATTACATCATCAGAATAAATAAATACTATAGCCCAAATACTTGGCTATAGATAAGAAACACACAACAGCACTCAGAAGATGGGAGGGAAGTGTGAACAAAGAAGGCTTTATGCTAGTTTTGTGCTCCCAGAATCCTAGGTCAGCTCTGGCCAGCTCTGTGCCAGGCTGGTCTCTCAGTGTAACTGGAGCAAACTCAGGGCTGTCCAAACTCAACCCAGCTGTCAATGACTCAGAGGAGCTAATATAGTAGCTGGGGACCAGCAGTTGGTAGGCAGTTGGTATAGGAGATACTATACTGATTCCACACCAATGAAAGACCTCAGTTACACTGGAATGATCATCCCTAGCTGTTCATGCCATTAGGTCCAGTAGTCACTGGCATTGTTTCCAAACAGGACTGGAGGATACAGACCTATGCATACAAATAAACTAGGGTTCACTCACTAGCAATATCTGGTTGTTTCACCCTCTGACAAATTGCATTTTAAATACATTATTATAAGATTATCTTATCCCATTAACAATTTCAATAAAGAAAAGGAATGTATTTCCTTTTTCTTTCCCTTTATCAATTTCTGTTCATACTCCTAGAAAATTTTAAAGTAACTCATGGTAGGTGCAAAAATCAAGAAAGAATTTGCACAAATATTTGTACTGAGCAGGGGGAGGTCATATGATATCAGGTTTTATAATATATTCCCTTTCTCATTGCCTTCTATGGTATATGCACTTACTATACCAGCTGACTGAAATCTAAAGTGGTATTAGTCAAGGATAAAGAAATATTTATTTCCCGACTAATCCAAAGATTTACATGAAAGCAGGCAAAATATTAGTACATCAGGTGAACAAAGTGATTACTTGTTTTGTTGCCTACTAGCTTCAAAATTGCATTTGAAATCCTTAATATAGAACAATCCATTGCATTCTGTGGTTCTTGAAGTTTAAAGATAATCATCCCTGAAGTCAATTAGGCCACGCATGAATTTGACCCAGTGTTCAAGGACTGTGGTAAAATGGAAGAATTAACAGACACAAACTGAACACACATACTTGTTTGTATCTGATTCTTTTTGCATGGTTAGGGGATAATATATTCATTCTTTTTATAGAAAAATGTTCTTTACAATAAATACTTCTGTTTGGAACTCTATTGAAAACTAATAGATGAGGGAAAACATATATATTCAATTTTATTTTTTTCCCCGGAGAGTGGAATGGAAAATAAGTTGTGGCATCTCAAAGGTCATCAGTTCAAAATCATTGCAAAGAACAAGTTTATATCTGTACACGTAGAACCTTTTCCTTGAAAAACCATCATATAAAACCAAATGATGGATCAGTGTGTTATAGCAGAACAGGACCAAGTATCAATTTGAATGCAGATTTCCTATTCTGTTTGTGAATTCTAAGCACAGTATATTTCCTGCAAAAGAAACATGTAGAGTCTTAGCAGAACTGTTATACAAGAAAGGATGACAGTTTAACTCTTCTCTCTTTCTTTAGATTTGGGTCATTAAACTGAAAACATAATAGGCATTGTGGAACTACAGAGACAAAGACTGGTGGGCCAAATCTTGATACCCTTACCTAGCCAAAACCCTATAAACTTTACTGAGACATTTGTGTGAATATCGGTGGCAGAATCTAGCCCTTAGGGTCATATTCTGTTATGACTGAAATCAATGGGAGTTCGTTTGTTTGCTTTAAGAGATCAGGCTTTTATGGGCCTGATATATAGTGCATTGAAGTTAGTCAAGTCCTGGGCCAAATTTTTTGTTTCTCATTCATGCAAAATTCAATGAATGTTTTGTTGAACTGAGAACCACATAGTTTGTCATAATTTAAAAGATGTGTATGTGTGAGTGTTTACAGAGGGATGTGTTACTAAAATGTCTTGTATAACAAAACTGTTGTATAAACATGCAAAACAAATATGAATGTAAAAACAATCACTTTAAACTTAATTTTGCTCTAAGAGGCAACCTTCAAAATGACAGTATCACACACCTCCCAATCCAGGTCTCAGGCGGTTATCATAACCATCCAGCAGACGATCCAGTATTCTGGTAAACACTGTAGTATTGTCTTTAATTTCATCTTGTAATGAAGTTTGTCCATAGCTGAAATTAGAGAGCAGTTAACACTATAAATCATCAATTTACCAGTAACCCTACAAAACAATAATTCCAAAATCTGCTTAATCTTGTTTATACTGACTTATGGAGACAAAATATCTTTCATAATACCAGATTGTAGTGCATGACATAGTCCTTTCTCTTAAACATTTTCTTTTTAAAGAACACATTTGCAATACAAGCTTATGTCAACACCAGTTCATTTCTACAAATAGAAAGCACGTGAAACTTGAGTCCTTTATTGCTTACTTCATTATTCATTAATGGCTATAATTTTTCAGTTTATATTCCACAATGACATATGTATTTATCAGCAAATGATGTGTTAGATTTATAATGGTTATCAAGGGCTCAGATTAAAAGAAACACATAATAAAGACTGAATGGAATTTCAATACTAATAATATTTGCTAAAATAAAGAGAAAATAAAAAATACAGAGATGCGTCCTTCATAAACATGTGTACAGCCCAACTGACATCTGTGCAGAGCTTATTATTGGATCAGAGCCAGAACAAAACATTTACTAATATGATGAAATTGTTGTTAACAGACATACATATTTATCACTTTCTTATGCTGGTACATTTTTGCTTTCCTTTTTCCATTAGCAGATTTATATAAGAAGAATAATTACAATTATTCCATGCAAGTGCGTAATTAAGCTATGTGTCAACAAGGAAACCTTTTTCTGTAAACCTTCCCTCTCAGGTTCCTAGTGCTGCAGTCCTAATTCTGACAGAAGTCCCACTGAAGTCAGTGGAAAGTTTTGTCTGAATAAGGGTGGTAGAATCAAAGTCTTTGAACTTGATTATTGTATTCTCACTTAAACTGATGTACATCAGGATGAAGTATATTGTAGTCAATGGAATTACTGTGGTTTTAAACAAGTGTAAATGAGGTCAGAATCAGTCTCTTAACTACCTAAAGTCCTTGCCAAATACAGGCCATGGCTAATTCTCCTGAATCACCTATTATGGTTGCCTTGAAGCCAAATCTTGTAATCCTTACTCCATCCATTAACATGGGAAATTTACATTAGGCATGTGTCCAGCCAGAGGGATTTGGCCCTTGAACCCATATTGCTTTCCAGTACATACTTTTGTCACATACATAATTACTGAATCAGGTAACCAATATGATGCAGCTGCAGAACACCTTTTGTAGGGTGATATCATCTTGCTGAAAACTATTACATTCTTGTTCAGCATTAATGGGCATTAATAAAGGGGGTCAGCATTCTGCCAGCCCTAGTTGTTCTAACCAGCCTGGATTGCTTTATAAGGAAGTAATGGTTATGTAAAAGATCAAATTATTAAAAAAAACTATTATTTCCTTTAACCGCATCAATTTAGTCTTGTCTGTAGATCCCACATGCATAAAAATTACTTTGTTTGCATTCATTACTTGTTCCATGGGACAGAAAAATCACTGTTATGTTAATTTCCAAAGAGGTTTCGAATAAAGGAAACTATGTATTGAAACAACTAACAGAACCTGTATTCACAGGGTTTTAACCATCATTTTATTTCATGTGTTGTTTGGAAGGTCATATAATTTCTTTTATTACTAGGAATGTGTAAACAAAGATATCTATAGCTCTGTTTTTAATTAATTGAATAAAATGACAAATACCTTTCCCACTGAAAAATTATTAGTAGATTCTAGCATGTTTCCTTTCAGCTACCAAAAACAGCTACCATAAACATAAAATATTTCTAGTATGATGGGGTTCCTTTTTAAATTGATCATTTAAATTATATGTGATAGATGTAAATATTTTCAGATATCTTTTCAGATGTTACTTATATTTTAATTAACAAATTAAGCTGGTGTATTATACTTTTTTCCCATATGCATTATATGTTAAAGGCTCCATTCCCAAATGCATTATATAGAGCTGTGGTACAGGACTCTTCTCTGGATTAAATTCTATATAAACATTCATTGTCAATAAACAAACTGCTGTGCATACATATCTCAAGGAGAGCAGAAGGTTATCATGATTAAGGTAGAAGAAAGTTCGCTTTTGTAAGGCTGATGAGAATAAATAAATGTGTACCCTGGGGTAAAGGAGGGGAATGAGTGATGGACAAGTGGCAATGTAATCTGAGAGGATATAATAAAACATAATTATGTCATTAAATGTGTTTCTGGGTGTGGAATTTTAAGTACACTTATCTATTCTTCACATTATTTTTCCAATAGCAAATGGGTTGAGTGCTGTTTTGGTTTTAATTAACTGACATATCAGTATAACATGAGCAGTTTGCACAAGTGTAACAGATAATACATTACAGATTCCAAGTAACAGTGATTTTTTTCCACTGTAGATTATCCAAACTCAGGAAACCATTTTTGGTAAAATAGATCCAACATTGATTTTTATTTAGTGTGAACAGAACTATCTGATTGAAAACCTGCAATCTTTCCACTTAAGAGAAAAATTATTTAATTAAAATACTATACTTGCCAAGGAATTAACAAAAATCTAGTATTAAAGGCAAGTGAAGTTGCTTTGGATAAAATGACTTCATAAACAGGTATATTTAATGTGGGGTATGTATATTTTGAAGAAAAATATCAAAGTTACTGTATGTGACTGGTGGTTTCATATTAAACCACTGTACAATAAAACACTGTACACTAACTCCATCTACAGGTCATTATAATAGTGACACCTCATTTAATTTTTCAAAAGCTGTCAAATGAATTTTAATTCTTACTTTAGAATATATACAATTAATATATTTCCAGGGAAACATAATTTCACAAAATACTCCAGCAAATGAAAAAAACAAATGAAATACCCAAAGAATACTTTAAATTTTCACCTTTCAGACAGATTTTTAAATTAGGGTGTTTTTTAAAAAATATTTTTGTTTCTTCAATACATTTATTAAACTGTATACATACACTGTTTACATCTCTATTTTTTAGAAGAAACACTCATGAAAAATAGACCTTTTTATCCTCTTGTATCTATCTAAGCTTTTCTGGTTGGTCATGAGATAAATTTCTCTAGAGCTGCTGAATAAAAGGCGTTAATGAAGACATTATAGAAATCTGTGTACAAAATAGTTTCTAAGGCTTATAGCTGACAGTGGGAAAAATATACCTTTAATGATGGTTATTCATTAGGTAGGATAACAGATAGGATTTTAATGTTTTAAAATACAGTAAAATATATCTTTGAGTTCCCCCCTCCAATGAAGTTTGGATTGTACTTTCCTTTTCAAGTGTACTCAGGTTTAGCACATAGGTTTAAAAATCCAATAAGATAATTGTATGATCATGAATGGTACTAATACTAATGCTAACTCTACACAGAGTTTTTTTTTTTTAACATATAGATTAAACAGCGTGGACTTTCAAACCCAAGATTCTCTAGTGGGGCCTGATCCTGCAAATTTTTAGGCATATAAGCCTTCTTTGCCAATTAGCAAGGGCTAGTTTCATGAGTAAGGATTGGCAGGAACCAACACTTTTTTTTAAATTAATTAGGACCCAGTCCAGAATCCAATGGGAGTTTTGACACTGATTCCAGTGAATGCAGGATTTGGCCCAGAACACTGAAATAAAATGCCTTCATTACACTTTCCTTTCTATTTGGTTCACAGTCACAACTGAAATATAGAATAAACTCTCATACTCTTTATCTCTGAGTAGAAGGGACAACATATTATTTTTTATGTATTTAATTGATAATTTAGTTTTAATATGGCTCAAATAGCTTCTACTGAAGACTTTCTTAATTTTAACATAAAGATGTTAAGCAAACAAATTATAGTTTACTTTCACTCTTCATTATTGAGATTTAGCTGGGATTTGAACAAGGATTAACTTCCCCCAATATACTTAATAGAGTCTAGTCCATGTGATAGTTGTTTCTTATGCTCTCATAACAAAGTAAAGGTTCCAAGTGTCTATTTTTATAAAACAAACAAACAAACAAAAATGTTTAAAATATTTCCCCCCACCTTCTTCCAGACAGTGTATTCAAAAGCAGGGTCCAGGCCCAAAGACAGTCACAAAGTGCTAGAATGCTCTTCATGATGGGCTCTGAAAGCTGGAAAGGAAAATAAATAGCAATCAACAACCCTTGCATTAAAACAGTCATTTTGGAAAACACAACAGGACTCAAGTAACTTTAGCTAAATAATTTGATGTCAGTCAATGACCTCACAGTGCTATGGCACATCATTCAGAGTAAAAACAAAAATGGTGTCCCACCCATTCATCTCTTTGCCTTCCTTTTTTGGATTTGGAAATATTAGTGTTTATTTACACACACACTGCAATCGGTTTTTAATCTTGTTTATATTACTTTTCAGCTTTAAAAAGAATATGGATTACTGCATTAAAGTGCTTAGCCCCAGGATAAGTTTAAAAGGCCACTGTTCAGTATCCTCCTGTGTTAACAATGTTGTGGTTTTTCATGATATTGTGAATAACCAAATACAATTGCTTGTTTCTTGCCTTTTTCTTTTTTTACCTGCTTGAGTGCAGATGTGCTATTTAGGATCTCTGCTAGTGACTGAGTGGAGTAGAGTGTCCCTGGTTATAAGTGCTTTCCCTGGGTATTATGGAAACAACTTTCTTCAGAGACATTCCTGTTTCTAGTCTCTTGTTTACTGAAGCATCATTGTGTAACTAGTGTAATGTTTGGAGTCTCATTCTGCGATCTGCTGCTAAGTATGCACACTAATACTTCCATCAGGCTAAAGGACACACTTTATTAATCAAACCATGTGCTGATTGCCTACATACCGTCTTCTAAATCTCTAGCCATTCTCACTGGCTGATGCTAGGAAATGTTTTTGCGTAAACATTCTTTTTTTCCTGCCTCTCCAAATGGCTTCTGATTTATTTATTTATTATCCCAGGATTTAATCCAAACAGATTGTAATTAAAGTAAAAAGTAAGCAGACCCTACATTTTTTTCCCCAGTAAGCCTAAAAAAAACTTCTCTGGTATTTGTGGAATCAATGTTCAACATTCAAATGGCTGGCTAGATGCTGCTGTAGGTCTCTCTCTATATTTTTGTGTGCTGGAATCCAGTAACTTTCCAGTGTTCATGAATTTTAAAAAAGAAAAAATCTAAAACCTCTATTTTCCCCTAAGAGTTAAAATGAGGAATGAACTGGAATATTTAAAACGCCTGAGAAAATGAAGCACTCTACATTTTCCTGTTGTTGTACCTTTAAATAAATCTACCTCAATTCATTGCACTCTCTCAGGGACAATCTAAATCAATAAAATACCATTACAGAGCATCAGATGAGCAATGAAATACAATTAATGTGTTTATAATGAAATGATCAGAAGGTAAACATTCAGTGGGTTTGAGCTAATCTAGGTGGATGTGATACAGGTGAGTTGGATGTAACAGGAAAACAACCATAGAGCTTATCATTTAAATTGCACTATTATCATGTCGCTTATAATATAAAGATAACATCTGTAGTCTCAAAACCACCATCTCCTATTACTGTTAACTTTTGTTTTTGCAAAAGGCTCCTCCTGTAACAAAAATGAATCAATCTCAACTACCTTCTTTGATCAGATGGGCTCTCCCAACACTGCCCCCCCTTAAATAAAACCATAGAGACATTATAATTGCTGGAGAAGTAAAGTTTCTATCAGCCTAAAAAAAACCAAATCCAAACATACAGTTTAAAGGAGCATTAGGCAATTCCAGTTCCCCCAACCTCACCTGCCCACTCCCACCCCAGATATTATTTTAAATGTTCTTCAGTTTTCCTATTCAAAATGGGAGAAAGACCCACACATCTCTGATCATTTTAGTAGCATCCATTGGAAAAAGATGCATTTTAATACTACTCTTGATCCATGCTGAGAGATTTGCCTTGTTCTGAGGCTCAGATCTAGATATGTTTTCCTTCCTGCATTTCAACTTTTGTATTTTCCCCACCTCTCCCTGAGAAAGTCATCCTCTCCCAACCCCCGACAAATATTTTTTCTAAGGAACTATTTTCAGATCTATTCGTGTAAAAATGCCCACCGATCGCTGCGGATTCTCAGCCTGGGGTGAGGGGACGGAGATGGGGAAAAAGGGATTGAAATGCACCTGCTGGAGGAAAAAATTGGTCATCTATATACATAGATGTGATTCTAGAAAAACCCGAGCGATCAAAGGTCTGTTAGCGATAAATAAGCAGCTCTTACCTAGAGCCCCTCTGGGTACAGGTTCGCAGAATGACTGAAAAAGTCTGCCAGAGAAAATAGCTTAAGAAATCAGGGCTGCTTGAAGGTAAGGAGCCTTTAGAGCGGCTGAGGCTGTGCTGCTTTCCCCGGCTCTGCTTCTCAGTCATTCGGTCTCAGCCATCATGGATTCTGCAGATGCTTCGGTGTTAAAGATTTAACACCCAAATTTCTTTTCCCAATATTCAGACCGCAGCTACACAACAAAAGCTTTCTCTTTACCAAGACAGTAGTAATACGTCCCAGGGTAAACCGGATGTGAAATAGGCTGTGACTTCATGCCAGAGAGATTTTATTTTAGAAAGGAAGGTGGTACCAAGCTCTCATCTAGAGACCAATCCGCCCATTTTTTTTATATGCAGCACAATTTAACTTCCAGTGCTCTCGCCCTAATCCCTTTCTCTCTGGCTGCAGACTCAAATCCTTGTACAATCTGCAGCATTATTATTATTTTCGGGGGGAGGGTGTACGGTTGGGGGCTGGGAGATTACACTTGGAATCTTTTGACACTTGCAATTTACAAAACACCCTATTTTAAGGCGCGTGTGTTAAAAATACAACCGATCTGCGTTAGCATTCCACTTTTGATCAAATATTTAATAGCCGCATACATATGAATGAAGGCGAGCTAGGAGATATCGAGGAGGCAGCATAATGTGTTCGTGTGTCCATTTATATGCATACAGGCACAGGTAGATGTAGGCACAGATACGTACAAAGAAATGCATTGCGTTGCCAATTAAACCGAAGTAATATGCATTGTAGATGAAGCCCGTAGGAAATCAGTTTAAAGCCTTGGGGTGGGGAGGTGTTCCAGCCCTTTATGCACATTTAATGGTAGCTGATATGTTTGTCTAGAGTGGTCTTTGCTGTTGACGACATGGAGGGAAACATATTTAAGGGCTGTTTCTGGGAGTGGGGGAGTAGCTGTGTATAGAAACTCGTGTGTGTGTGTACATAGATGGGGGGGGGGCGAGAAATCTGGATCCCGTACTGTTTCCAGACTGTGCCATTTACCATGAACGCTGCTAAGATGAGAATATTTTATATCAGTTAGAACAAATATCTCCTGCTCACCAAGCCTCACCCCACTCTCTTCAATGTCATTGTTTTAGGGTGCATCTCTTACAGCCCAGCAAAATAATAACAAAATCAGGCGACCAATAAGGCACAATAATACCCCAGGAAAGATTGCGCGCGTGAGTCTATATATACATCCCCCTGCTCCCAGAACGGAGTGTGGGGCTCATCTTTAGATTTTATGAATGGAATGGGTTTGCTGAGGAACAAGGTACAGGCGCTGTGTGATGCAGGAGAGGGCTTACAGGGTGGTGGTAGGAGCTGTCTATTCAGTCCCAAAGCACTAGGAGCTCTCCGTGGTCCTGCCCAAGACCTCACTGAACACTGTGTTTAGCATCGATACAGTAAACTGTGTGAAGTCCTAAGGCTGATTAGTGCCCTGCTCAATAACTAGCATTACCATCTTCTTAGATCAACCTGCTGCACGCCTGGGAAATGGGGTCACCTGAAAAGCTACCTTTTTGGTCCTTTTTTAAATCAATGAGGTTTTCAGTCTTGGAGCATGGCAGTCTCATAGCAGTGGCTGCAGGTTTTCTGGACACTACAGGGGCTTTGGTAGGGCATGAATGCATTGCTGGCCACCAGCAGTCCTGGAGTACTTTTCGTCAGAACTGACATCTGAAGGCAAAGAAAACTTATCAGACCTGAAGTTTATTAGAGATAAAAAAAAATTACCACAACCCACGGTAGCCCATCTGTTTTGTAGGTAATCCCAAAGGTTAGCATCACTTTAAATCTAAAATAATTAACTTTCCCCTCCTACATCAGTAGACTGGGGCAGACCAGTGGGTGTGCACTGCTTGTGTGGAGAAGCCAACTGGGGAAGTTGGACACACTAGAGTTGATGAGATTTCAATACACTTTCAGAGAGTATGACCCAATCACATCTGCTGTAGAAGTTGTCTACCATGCTTTTTACATATCTCAGTAGCTCCAACCTCCTGTAATATTACATGTGTATGCCCACCACAATTAATTACCATGGGCTTTCTCTAGGGTTACCCATACTTAGTGTAAGGGTTAAATGACCCCTTAGATTTAAATTAGAGGAGGAAGGGGAGATGCAAGAGAAATATTATGCAATATTATGTCACAGTCACACATTTTATGTAAGACAAATTTTGCTCATGTTCTTTTCTCATGTGAACACCAAGGGTATTTTTGCATTTCATCATGGAACATGATCCTGCTCCCACTATTGGTGACAGTAGTCCCTGGATAAACCCCAATCTTTCTGTAAAGCTACTTTTTCAAGCCTCATGTTGTAT
Organism: Chelonoidis abingdonii; assembly: GCF_003597395.2. NCBI lineage: Eukaryota > Metazoa > Chordata > Testudines > Testudinidae > Chelonoidis > Chelonoidis abingdonii. The sequence goes on from NC_133775.1 coordinate 86,766,695, forward strand.
AACATTCTTCACACAATACATATCCCCACACTATATGTTGCCTTATTTGTTTGTTTCTGAAACAGAATATGAAGAATTTCAGAACAATGCTATTCATAGCTGATGCTGGCAATGACTTTCAAGGTATTAAGGTGCTGTAAAAATGTTGGAGAAGAAGTTATTATAGCTTAAGTGCATCAATGTTTGACCTAAACCCAACAGAATTAGGAATTTTGTTTGAGAAAGTCTATTTAGTTTAGCCCAGGGACTCTCACATTTATTATTATCTGCATGAAGTAGCCAAAAGATATCTAGATACAGAAAATTTGTAAAGATCAGCATTCATTGTTGCATTTTTGGCTTCTTTTTCTCCATGTTTCCATTTAAATTCATCTCATTTTGGTTTAAGGTTGGCCACAGTGCGTAAACTATCTAAGAAATTCAAGGAATTGTTAAATGAGAGACACACTGGGTCACAGTCAGCACTAAACAGAGATATTATATCAATGGCTGGTATGGAACCACTCACATCTTATTTCATGGCAAAATATAGTTTCCAAATGCATTGCATTTCAAACCTTTCCTGCTATTGATTGATATAATCACCTGTGCATTTATGGCCTAATTCTGCAATCCTTAATTTTGCAGTGAAGAGTTAGAGAGTTTTGGCTGAGTAGTATTTAAAATAGGACTGTAGTGGGGCAGCTGCCCCACTCCATGAGAAAAAGGGCTGGAAAAGGCCAGAGAGGCCGAGCAGACCAGCAGCCAAACAGCAAAGGCCTGTGGAGAGCCAATTAGGGCAAAGAAAAAGGCAGCCAGTCAGGACCAGGCTGGGCTCTGTATAAAGGCTGCCTAACAAAGGAGGAGGAGGACTGGCTCCTGAGGTAAGGAGGTAGCACCTTGGACAGAGCAGTACTGGGCAGTCTTTGGGGAGCAGAGAAGAGCTTCAGCCCCAGTTACCTGCCAGGCTGTGGCACCTGCTAAAAAGGGTCAAGAAGGTGCATGAGGCCAAAGGGGAAATGGCCCAGGGAAGATAGATGGACAACAGAGGAGAGAAGGAGGGCATAGAGAGGCTGCCACTAGAGGATCCCTTGGTTGGGACCCAGAGTAGTGGGTGGGCCTGGGTCCTCCCTTTCTCCCGCTTGTACTGCACCTGGCCATGGAAGAGTGTGGCCGAGACAGACTGCAACTTGCTCTGAAGTGAGGGACTAGACTTTGGGGTTGCAGTTGGCCACTGAGGCAGGTGCAAGCCAAAGGACTGCCATTAACCCTCACCCTGCCTCAGAAGGGGATGAGAATGGAGTAGTGGGCGCAACTGGATGGCAGTGTCCTGAAGCGGACACCACTGAGCGGGGAGCAAGGCTGTTCCCAAATCAGCAGAGCAGACAACAGGTGAGACACTATGCGCAGAGGGCACTCCACAGCTGACAAGAGCTAATTCCTGGAGCAACCAGCAGGAGGTGCCAGTGGTGGTGAATCTGGTCCCTGTTACAAGGACCCTTAGTTGAAACTTTGAAACAGTGCAGGGGCTTTAGTCCCATACATTCCATTAAAATCTGAAGAAGATTTATGGCTCTGAATCCCTTGCACTGAACTGAAAATCCCAGCTCTATGCATAGTTATATTTGTACAATTACAAAAAAGCCATCTAATTGAAGATAATATTGCAAATAGAAATATATTTTTTAACACTAGGCCTTCTTTTCTTTCCCAGTTGATCATTGTAAAATTGCAGAAATAAACAGACATCCTACATTGCTTCACTATTTCATTTCTTTTCCTCATTCAAATAAATGACTGAACCAATTTTGAAGAAATTTGGTGACTATAGTATTACACCCAGGGGGAATATACAGCATGCCAAAATTTCATCTGTAGTGTATTTGAGTTATAATCTACTGCAAATGTGTAGAGCTCCACTGACAACACTGGACGAGCAACTGCTAAAACTCTTTTCTCGGTTTACTTGCATTGGGATATAAAAGAAAAGTTTTTGTTTGTTTTTTTTAGTTGAGCACCCAGGGCTATATGGAATGGTCCATTCCTCCACTGGTATAAATGCTGTACACCAAAAGATGGGTGAAGATATTGACCTAAAATAGGAAGCAGTACATTATATTTTTAATTCTTTCTCTTAAAAATGTAGGACAAAACCATTCATTTTTCCTGTGTAGCTGAGATTCCAGCCCATCAGTGAGACACGTAGCCCAGATTTTCCCATTTTCTTTTAAAGCCTGTTAGCACAGACCTCATTTCAGGCAATCAGAAGTGATGGAAAATATTTGAGTTTAGTGAAAGAGACTGGTTTATTACATGCTTTTGAGAAAAATTGTAAACTGATATTTCAAGTTTTTAAAGAATATTTTGCATAGGAATTGGCTCCTTGTTAGGTTCTTCTTACCAAAAGGGATGCGTTTTCAAAGATGGAGGAGTGAGTGAGAGAGACAGATCTCTTACTATTCTCAGAATGCTCTGGTCTAAAGAGCCTGTTCCAAAGCCCAAAGAGGCTAATGGGAATTTTCCATTGACTTCAGCAGGTTTTGAATAAGATCATTTGGCTAGGACTTTCAAAGCAGTCTGAGAGTTAGTTACTCAACTCTCATTGAAGTTGAATGCCTAACTTTCTTAAGTGCCTTTTGAAAATCTTAGCCTAAATGTATAACTAATAACATTTAGGTCCAGCTGATTTTGTTCGTCAGTGGGTTTCTCACATGAATAAAGATAATTGGATTTGGCTCTTAATGTCTCCAAGTTGTTAACTATTAGCTATGCATCTCACTGCATAGATCTACACTTCACATTTCGACAATGAACATGTCAAGAAGACCTATGTGATTCATTATTTTCTAGCCAGCTTATGAGTTGGGCAAATTTTCAAAAAGAAGAGTTCAATCATTCAGATGATGAACTATTGCTACAGTTAAATACTTTTAAAAAAAATCTAAAAAGATCAACTGTAACATCTTGCTGAAGGATTGATTAGATAATGTTTGTGCTTTGTGTATGGAAAGTTGCATATTAGTGCAAAATGGCAGTAGCAGTAAAATTAGACCAGTGACATCTGACTTTCAATGGAATGTTCAGAAACAACTAAAAGAGTATATTAAAATTAACACAGAGCCTGATTTTCAAAATTTCTCCACACACATCATTTCATATTGATGTGAAATGCCAGAGTGAATGCCTGGGTATGGAACATTTTTCATAATCTGGCCACTTATTTATCTGCCTAAATCTGGCCAATGATCTCTACAAACAAAGTATATTTTATATACATTGACAGGTCAGACCATCAAATGTGTTTCAATAGTGTGTTTGTTCACCTTATTAATATAGTAATTTTCCCATCACACAATTATATATATAATATGTGTGTGTGTGTGTGTGGTGTATACGCATATGTATGTAAAATGACTGAAATGTTCCAGGAGAATTGCTCTAGTAGAATTTACCCCAAACAGCAGATCAGATAAAGAATTAAAACAAATATCCATCTGTTCCAAAGTTTTGATCTCTGTTAGCTACAAGTCTTACTTATGTGATTAAATAAATGTTTTGTAGATATATAACTAAGACTTGATTTTTTTTTAATTTAATGTGCTCCATAAATATATAGAAGTGTGTCTACCCTCCCTTCATAGACTTAGGGAAATTCAATTAATTTGATTGCTTTTTTACTTCAATTTACAACTACAGAAAAGGGATGAGTGAGTATCTCTTGACACCTAACATTTTTGCAGTTAGTGATATCAGCCAGGAGAACACATAAATGATGCCGTTTTTTCTTTTTTTTTCCTTTTTTTCCCCTCTTAAAATAAATGAGTAGAAATGGAAGAAGACTTGGTTGGAAAATCCTAATAAGGATCTTTGAAAATAAGTTTCACTGTTCTCAAAGAGTCATTTGGATTTGAGATATTATGTACCATTAAAGAAAAATGGACATTCTTTCTGGGTACATGTTGAAAGACTGAAATTGACACTGGGACAAAGAACTGAAGAACTAACTGATGCCAAGAACCTTGAAAAAGATAATTGATTACCGAATGCTAAAATGCCCTGATACAGTTTGCCAGCCTACTGTAAACTTTCACTTGTGAATTTATCCAAGCATCTTAAAATACAGTGAAGTGTATTTATACCTTGGCTTGAAGGTGAAGATTGCTATTTTCAGATACCACCACCAAATGAAGTTTGTGAAACTGAAAATGTAGGTTGTTATCATAGGTGCTAACAACATTTCATGACTGATGTCATAATGGCAGAAAGGTATTAGAATCCATTTTTTAAAGAAAGTTTAGACTCTATATATAGCAGTACCAGAAAAAGAATCAATTTCTTTGGGCATGTGAGGATTTAAAAGACAAGAAAGGGGTATTAAAAACAAAAACCCTTGTAACTACGTAGCCCAACTTTCTGTAAGCTTTTGTGATGGCGGCCATTGATGAAACATGAGGCAGGTCTATTTCAAATGTTTTTTTCATTTTCTCTATTTTTGGCAGTAACTGGATTTTCATGAATGTCATATCTCCACCATATAGCAGTATGTTCTGTGCTCCACCTAACCCTAAGCCTTTCAAATACCTTTATATAAACTAACCTTTCTGCACCCAGGCTTGACTACCACAACTATTGTCCATGCAGAATAGCTGAACTGAATTACCTTCAGCACTCTGTTAATGCCAGTCTTTAATGACAAGTGGGTGTCATTCATCCACACTCAGGAAATGGCACAGTGGTTTCCACAGAACTCCAGACACTCTGCCCTGCACATGAACTGAGAGATCCATTTTGGGATTCAAACCTTGATATTGTGATTGGTAGTTGAGTGTACCAACCTGTAAGCCCATATTAATTGTACTCTTTCCTACTGATCTTCAGGGGCATCATGTGCATTCACATTTACATCTACAATTACATTTATCTTTGATTATAACCTTCCTAGAATCTGATAGGATGAAACCAATTTGAATGGGAACTGTGCTAGGGGGTTCCAAATCTGCTGAGTTTGTTTTTTCTTTTAAAAAAAATTGTCTTGCAGCCGCATGGTTAGTGCATTAGTAAGCATCCATTGCTTGCCACTTCAGTTACAAATGAAATAACTGAGTATGAAAATATGATAGAAAGTGAGTGGTGACTGGAACAGGGAAATAGAAAACAAATCTGATGAAAATCTGTCAGTGTTCTTGTGTACGTTATACATACTAAATACCAGATTATCCAGAAAATGTGAATGGCCTCAGCTGTTACTCTCATTGTGTTGTGTTTGGTTGGTTGGTTTTTTTAGTTTCATTTTTAGATTTATGTTGAAAATTTTTGTTCCCTTTCCCTGTTATCAGCATTATCTCTGGCTTTGCCAGATGAGTTGAGTCAAGATTCTTGGACCTCACTTCAGCAAAACATTGAAACGTGTTTAAATAGATCCCTTTTCAGAAAAATATTTACGCACATGATGAAATCTCATTAATTCAAATTGAATTTAATAATGCTCTTTAAGTACAAGATTTAGGTGCATTGCTCAATAGGGATGGTTTGCTAAATTGGAACACTAGCTTTCCTACTGGCTTGCTATGTGCACATTATTTAAATTCTCTGTGCCTCAGTATGTCCATGTGTAAATGAATATAATACAACCTGCAATCTGTATTCAGCCAAAACTCCCTTAAACTTCAGTGGCAATTTTGACTGAGTAAAGACTGCATGACTAGGGTTTTCATAACAATGTTATTCAGTAATTACATAAAGTATGTAAAACATTTTGAGATCCTTGGAAAAAATTGAATGTTTCGTGTTTTATATTTGGATGTATGTATCTACCAACATGACACAATATGTGCTGTGTGACTCCTGAAGCAGTTAGGTGTGGATCAAGCTGTTCAATGCGGGTGTTAATCCCAAGGCAATTTTGCACACACTGTACATGGTAATCACATTTGTTTGTGTCTATGGTTTTGAACGTACATAGCCCATCTACTATATAAACAATTGAGAAAACACTTGAATAATATCCTGGAGATCTATAGATTCATATTTCATTTCAAAGTGACCTTTTGTGATAAAATGTTGGTGCAGTCAAGTGTGGTAATGTGTGGGTGCTTATACTGCTCTAACTGTTGATCATATTAAAAAAGCAATGATGTCAATGAAAGGTTGTAGTTGAATACTTAACTATTGCATTTTCTGAAATGTTTTGAAGTTCCTCATCCAAAAAAACATTCATTATATTGCACATTGGTACATTCAGGTTTATGGTAATTCATGTATAGGGCCACAATTTTTTTAACATTGGGAAAAGACATTTTTCAGAGACTCACTTAATTCAAAGGCAATTGAAATATATATAATTAAAGGGAGAAAATATCTTTGGATAGGGATCAAGCATGCAAAATCTCAACTTTCTGAAAAATTCTGATTTGGATTATCAAAGAATGAAAATATAAGTTATAACTGAAACTCTTTTGCAAGATAATGCTGCATTGTTCACTGCCAAATGGATGCTATGAGAATCCCATGTTTGCAGAAAATCTTTAATTCTAAAACGTTTGATCTCTGAAGATGTTATACTTTATATTTTAATAAGTACTGGCCTTTTGGAGACAGTGCTTTAAATGTTCATTAGCCTAAGCAATTTTGTAGGTCAAGGGCAAGATTTTCAGCTGATATAAATCAGCATAGCCCTACTAAAGTCAATGTTCCTCCATTGACTTGCATCAGATGAAGGTTTAGTCCATGCATGCTACCCTATTGAAATGAAGAAAGCAAGTGCTATAGATGCTTAGGGTATTTCAGAAACAGTCAATTAATTTAATGTGAATACATATTTAGCATTTCCATTCTGTACTCCCTTCTTTCATTGTTTGTTAACATATTCCTTGGTATCCTGGATATTGTTGTGCAATTTTGCCCATTATTAAGTTCTTTCTGCATGACTATTAAGATCTATATTTGCCAATCTACTACATAAATTGTAGATGTATTTTGAAAAACAACTTTGCAAAAATTTTACCGTCTTAGTCAACCATTTTGCTCCCTAATTCTATTTAAAATTATGGCTAAACAAAAATTAGAGGCAAATTCTGTTCTCCTGTACACTGGGTGTAATTCCAGAGTAACTACTAAAATCAATGCAGATATTTGGGATTAATATTAGTGTAAATGAGAGTAGAATATACTTAGCACCACTATGTAGAATTATTAGCACTGCTGTGGGAGAGGGAGCTAGATTATTTTGGCTCAGGAATTAAGAGAATTGATAATAAATCTGGTTGCAGGACCAAATTTTGAAGCCAAAAGCATTGCATCTAAGGGCAGAACATGAAGACATTGTGTTTGCATAAATTTAATGGGGGGCAGATTTTGGCCTACAGAATCTTTATTACTAGAAAAGATGCATAAACCACAAAGAATTCAGCCTGACTTTCAGATTAAATGGTGAGGCTGAATGTCGTGAAATTACATTTTTACTTATAAACTGTGAACTTTTGCTTTGGAGTCATTGAGTGACAATATGGATCCACACTGTGCATCTTTTCAGATGACATGCATACTTTAAGAGAAGGTAAAAGACTATGGGCTTGTCTACTCTTACCAGGGGATTAACAAAGGGCAATTGGTGCATCGGCGGTCGATTTAGCGGGTCTAGTGAAGACCCACTAAATTGACCGCAGATTGCTCTCACGTCGACTCCTGTACTCCACCAGATCGAGAAGAATGAGGGAAGTCGATGGGAGAGCGTCTCCTGTCAACATCACGTAGTGTGGACACCGCGGCAAGTAGGTCTAAGCTACTTCGATTTGAGTTATACTATTCACATAACTCAAATTGTGTAGCTTAGATTGAATTTCCCCTGTAGTGTAAACAAGGCCTAAGAGTGAAATCCTGGTTTCATAGACATCAATAGCAAAGTTTCCATGAACATCCAGGGGGCTAAGATTTCAAACTGAATGATCACATGCAAACAAGTGAACAATACTAGTTAGAATCTTTAAAAGGCAGACATTCAGAATAAGAACTCTGTTTCCCATTATATTATACATTACACCTCCCCATACTTCCCCACTTCTGTAAAAATACTTTGTAAAAAATGAAAAACAAATAGAGCGTGGTACACAAATTACTAGTAACCTGTGTGTAACTATATTTAAAACTCAAAGAGTCTTGATCTGTCCAAATATTTGACTCTTACAATTTTTTTTAATAAGGTAGATATGTAGTATTTGATTCTGCATGCCTAGATGATGATGCCTAGCATTGACTCAAACAACTAGTCTCAAGTACTCCATGTATAAAGATTACAGATTTAGGACTATAGAACATTTCTCCTAGGGCATGTATAAGACTTGTAGTAACTTATGATTATTATGATTTGATTTACTTGTATAGTAGCTCAGAATCCACCCTATTTACTGAGTGTTCTGGGCACAATAAGGAATGATCTGCAACACAACAATATTCTGACACAGACATGGGGTTTATGAACACAACAATATTCTGACACAGACATGGGGTTTATGAAGACATAACCCATTTTTCAAAGAAATTTAATTTGGGAATATGAGCTCATTTGTCTGTAATGCACATATACAGTTTCTCAAGTGCAGACTGAATATAGCTTTATTCACTAGAATTACATACAGCTGTGATTTAAGCATCTTTTTAAGAATGACTATGTGATGACATGGTTAAGCCTGTGTGATAAAGCAACAGGCATATGCCACATTTTGTTCAATCAGTAGTAAGCAACTAAATGCTTAATCAAATTATAGAGAATTATGGTATCATGATTTTCTCCTGTGTTATGGGTGATGCCAATGGCCGTAAGACTTCATGATTGATGTTACATACATGGATTAAAGACAGTGACTTGCTATAGTGTCTGAAATATATCAAACAACCTTGCTTTGCTTTGGATGCCAAAATAGACATATAATGCAGGATGCCATTAAGACAAGATTGATGCAAATTATAATGCACAGGCTAGCAATCCAGTATGTCCATGCAAATATAACACATTAGCACATAAAGTGACAAGATTTGAAACATTAATGACTACATTATAATGTTATGACTTTGACAGATAGTAACATCAGAGTGCTTAGTCTTGGGCTTCTTTCCCAGCTGAAGAAGGAGGAAAAGGAGTAGGAGAAGGAAGTTTTTTAAGGAGGTCACTTGTAGGTAATAGTCCAGCAGGATGAGGTATCTAGAAAGCACAGGAAGCACCTGTCAAATGTGAATTTTATTGTAATTCATAAAGGTTTAAGCCAGCGGCACTTGAGTTAAACAAATAATTTTAAAATGGATAATTTATTCTGTTAATGGATCATGCAAAGTAGATCACTGTTTCCTCAGATGTATTTTTTCACATTTATGTGATAAATATCTTTGGTTTTTTTCCTTCTTCATTGATCTTGGGGTGATTTCCCCATGCCATCAGTTACTGATGCCCATGATACAGTGGCTACACTTATATTTTTAGCATGCTTGTTTGATGACAGCTAGCACAAATATATCCACTCAGACTGGGAATCACACCCCCTGTTCTAAGTGTAGATGTAGCCTTACTAGAGGGAATATTCTCTGTGTATCCCTGAGTATGGAAACTGCAATTGTCCCTGGTCCATGCATGGAGGGCATACAAGGCAGCTAGAAAGCGCCTTGCATTCTCTTACCTCCTGTGCATCAGCAGAAGGGCCTGGGACAATGTAGCCCTGAGTAAACTTTGCAGTCCCAAAAGGAAGTAGGTTTAGGGGGATTTCCTAGATGATACTGAAAGAATTCACTAAAAGATATGATGACTTATAAGTGCATTTTATGTTTTCTTTGGTTCTTTTAAATCAGACTCAGTGGAGAGATAATTATTATGGTATACTAATGTCTACATTTGAATCTCAGGGAAGATGTGACATTATTTTGTTATTGGTTGTTTATTATACCTGGTAATTAACCTGGATATGATTTTATATCTATTCAATTTATTTGTTGTATTTATTTTGGGCCTAGCTGATACTACACAACTCAGTCAGGCAAAAACCTGGAGGGAGAAAAGGAGGTTGAGACTCCTTTGGCTAAACTGTACTCTGTTACACCAGTGGAAGGGCATAATCTTGTCAATTCTTAGTGTATATTTACACTTTGAGCTGAAGGTGTGGTTCCCAGCTTGAGCAAAACATCTGCACTAGCTCTGATTGAGCTAGCACCTCAAAAATGTGGCAGTGAGACTAGCAACCCTGAGTGTGTGCCTGTCCAAGACCCTAGGCACAAATCTGAGGCTAGCTCCTACTGCTGGTTGCACTGCCATAGCTCCACTATTTTTAGTACCTTGTTTTGATCAGAGCTAGCACAGGTAACATCTCCATAAGCTGGGAACCTACCCGCAGCTCAAAGTGTAGACAGACTCTTACTCCTGTAGTTCCAGCATTGCAAAGCCTGAAAGCAGCTGCCACTTCCATTTCTCCATAGGGCCTGCCTGCAAAGACCAGGAAATTCTCTGATTCGGCACGTTCCCTTTGTAGCCTCTACCAGCAGGTTGCTTATGGCATCCACAGCATAACTTCAGTTGTTCTCCCTGGATAAATCAGCCAGGCCCATGCAACTTCCTCAGGAAAAGGGCTTTGTTAGCATGGTTGAATCTGGCCTATTGTCAGCCATTACACCCCATGTATGACACTTACAGGGTGTCCAATATGACCTAATCATTAACTTAACATTTACTTCCCTGCTGTATCCTGGAATTTATGCTATTAAGAAAAAAGAAATCAAACATCCAAAGAACAAACACAGTCAAGCAGATTGTTATTCTAAATCAGGCCTGCACAACTCATAAAGCAGCGAGGACCATATTACTACAAAGAAAACAGCTGAGGGCTGACCTCTTCCCGCCAGTGCTGCTAAAACGTCACCCTCTAGCCCCCTCAAAACTCAACACACACACACCCATTGCCACCCGCACTGCAGAAACAAATCCTCCTTCCCCAGTGCTGCCCTGCTGAAACAGCTGTGGGCCAAAAACGAAGGTTTGGATTGGGGGGGCGAGTAATACTTTATTAAGAATTTTTCAGTTAAAGCAAAAAAATTTTAAAATTATTTTAATTTTTTTTATGAATCATGGAAAAATGAAAAACATCTGTTCTATAGAAAGAAAACATTTGTACTTTTCATAATAACCTTGCAAATTTAATGAGAGATATTACATCTCTTTTTGGCAACAAGATTGTCATACTAAGGGGTCATATTTGAAGTGGGATATTTTCATAATGTCTTCCAAATGGTTGTCAGTCAGAGAAGAATGTTGCTTGTTTTTATTCATGTTCATGATGGAAAATGTTTGTTCACATATGTAAGTGCTTCCAAAAATGCTGAATGTTTTCAGTGCAACTTCGATAAGATTCTTGTATTTTTCATTGTCCAGACTTTTGTAGAAGGCCTGCAGGCTGCTTTCTCTGTGCTTATTTCAGTAAACTGCCAAACACTGAAGTTCAATAACCTCCAACTGAATCTAATGGAACTTCCTCTGGATCCACAGAAAAGGGATCTTCAATCAGCTTCAACTGGATGTCTTCTTCTTTAGACAAAGTAAGTCTTCTGTCTAATTCTTCAATCAAAAGATTGATTTGCTTTGCGTATTTTTCTCCTACTCAGAATGTTTGTGCTGAGGGATATGCTGTGCACAAGAGGGAAAGTGACACATTTCACCTTTTGACAGCTGACTTCTGAAAAGTTTCAATTTCATTTTGAAAACTTTCACTGCTGCACACATTTGAAATATAAGTTGATTTTCTCCCTGAAGTTGAATGTTGGGATCGTTCAGGTGTTCTGTAATATCACAAAAGAAAAAGAGGTCTTGATTCCAGGACTCATTTTCAAGCTCTGGGAATTTTATTGGCCCATTTTCTTGGAATTTTGTTACCTCCTCTTTCAAAGCAACAAAACTACTTCTGTATAGTAGATTAAGTCGCTGCACTCGGCAACTACCCCTTCAAGAAAGGCTCAAAATGTCCTATGTTTTAGTCCTCTAGAATGAATGTAGTTTACAATGGAAACTACCACTGACATTACATGCTCAAATTTTAAGACTTTGCTAAACAAAACCTGCTGATGTTTAGTTATTTGTCTCCCGATAAATTCTTCAAGAAGAGTAACTGCTCCAACATTTTTTCCACACATAGCTGGAGCACCATCAGTACAAATGGCCACCAAGTTTGTGAAATCTAATCCCAATTTATCATTCATGCACTTTATCACTTCACTGGATATTTCTTTTCCGGTTGGGCGACCCGTCATGGAGCACATGCCAACAAGTTCTTCAGTAATTTCAAAGTTTTTATCAATACCTCTAATAAAAATAAGAAGTTGGGCAGTGTCTTTTAAATTGGTGCTTTCATCCATAGCTAGAGAGTAAAAGCAGAATTCACTGACTCTCTACTTTAACTGATCACTCAGATTGGGAGAAATGTCAGCTATTCTTCTCTGTACAGTCATGTGAGAAAGACTGACATTCTCAAATATTCCCCTCTTTTCTGGACATAACTCAGATACAGCAATCAACATACACTTTTTTAAAAACTTGCCTTCTGTGAAGCATTTCCCAGTAGCAGCAATTTCCTTAGAAATTTGAAAGCTTACTTTAGTAACTGTATCGTTCTCAGTGCTCACTTTCTTGAAAATTTGCTGTTCTCCACTAAGGTTTTTCACTAAACTGGCTGCTTTAATTATTTTTTCATTTGGGTTCAATTTGGCGAGCTTGGGATGTTTAGTTTCAAAGTGCCGCTGAAGGTTGTATACTTTCAGAACAGCTAACATTTCATGACACACGAGGCACAGTATTTTGTCTTTGGAAACAGTACATAAGTATTTATTCATCCATTCAGTAGTGAAAACTCTGTGTTCTGATTCTATTTTTCTTTTCACTCATGGTAGCCATTATGAAGCTTAAGATTTTGTTGAATAAATTCACACACAAGGGAAACACTCACAGTCACACACGAAGAGATATCTTACAGCGCGTGGCACACTAGCAAGGCACTGATAGTGTGTGGAAGCCTGTAGAGAGGGAAAGAAACGGCGCGCATAGGGTGACCAAATCACAGCAGTAAAATAGGACCCGCCCCGTCCTCACTTGGCTCCACAATTACACCCCTCTTCAACACCCCAGGGGTCACGATATTACTGCACACAGCAGTACAAAAATTTAAATACGGAAAATGGATGCTTCCCTCCAGCACCAACTCACTGCTCACTTCCTCACCCCACCCCCCAAAGTATAAAGCCTCGCCGCCACTGCCCGCTTGCCCACTTTGATTGTCATCCCCCCATGAAATAAGGAGAGGGGAAAAGGGGGACAGTTTGCAGGGATTTTCTGGGGCTATGAACTAAGCCAGGGAGGGGAAAGGGGGGCAGCGTGAAGGGATTGGATGTGACTGTCCAACACACAAACAGGGGCCGCAGGGAGCCCCGGCCTTTAGGGCGATTGGAGCGCGGCACATGCACACAAGACTGTGAGGAGCGTCCCACCCCACCCCACCCTGCCCCCGGGCATGAGGTGGGGCAGGGCAGGTGCAAGGATATTTTGCGTCTTAGGTGAAACTTCCACCTTGTGTCCCCCGTCCCCCTCCCGCACATCGGTTCATTGAGTGGCAAATCCCAATGAGCCTTTATAGACCCCAGGGGCCAGTCTGCCCAGGGGCTGCTCCCTAGGCCAGGTTCCCCCCTCCCCCCCCGAACTCCCCTGGAGGGTGCAGAGCCCCCCCACAAGCCCTCCCCACCACATCTCGGCAGCCCCCACCTCAAGTCCATTCACTGGCTTTGCTGGGCTTGGGCCACTGCAGCAGCTCGGCAGGAAGAGGCTGCCTTCTGGAGGCAACAGAGAGCCAAAGTATCCCACTTGCAGCAGTGGTGAGCCCCAGCCATGAAGGAGCTGGTGCGGTGCAGGGGGGCAGCAGCTCTGCAAAGGCAGCAGCGCGGCAAGTGGGGAGCAGCCATTCCCCCTGCCCCTTCTGCCCAGGCTGCAGCCTAGCGCCCCCCCACCAGGGGCTCATGCAAGCTGCAGTGGATGCATGCAGGTGCTGGCCCCCCATGCACCTCCCGACTGCCCCCTCACCATGCTTGGGCTCTGCAGATCCTGGGAGTGTAAGCCACCACCACTGCTGCTCCTCCTGGAGCAGACTCAGAGCCCCATGCCCCAGCAGCTCACATGCCCAGGAGCCACAAAGCCTGAGCGTGGCAAGGGGGGAGTCAGAGGGTGCACGGGGATTGCTGACCACATGCATCTGCTTCAGCTTGCAGGAGCCCCTGGTGGTGGAGGGGGCTCCAGGCTGCAGCCTGGGCAGGAGGGTGAGGGGCGCAGTTTCTCCCTGCTAGCGGTGCCACTGCCTATGCAAGGCTGCTGCCCCCCTGTGCCATGCCGGCTACTCCATGGTTGGGGCTCACCGCCCCTATAAGCCGACGCTTTGGCTCTCCGGAGCCTCAGGAAAGTGGCTTCTCCCTGCTGAGCCAGGGCACCACTTTTTTAGGGTTACCATATTTCAACAATCAAAAAAGAGGATGGGGGGAGAGCCCCACCTGAGCCCTGCCCCATCCATTCCCTCCCACTTCCCACCCCGCTCAGAACACGCAACGTCCCCTGCTCCTTGTCCCTGACTGCCCCCTCCTAAGACCCCCCCACCCTAACTGCTCCCCTAGGACCTTATCTCCCTGCCCGTCCCTTGGCTGCCCCAGCCCTTATCCACACCCCCACCCCCAGACAAACTCCCAGGACTCCAATGCCCCATCCAACCAGTTCCCACCCCTGACGGACACCCTCCCCAGAACTCTCGACCCATCTAACTCTCCCCCTGCTCCCTGTTCTCAACGGCTCCAATCCCTCTCCACATCCCTACCCCCTGACAGCCCCCCCAGAACTCCCAACCCATCCAACCCTCCTCCTGCTCTGTGACTGCTCCCTGGGACTCCCCTTACCTCCACGTGGAGCCAACCAAACAAGCTGCTTAGCACACACCCCCTCCCCTGCAGAATGCTATGATGCAATGCTGAGGCAGGGGGAGGGGGTTGGGGGGAGGGACTCTGCCTTCTGGAGGCCAATGGGAGCAGCGAAATCAGGCCCAGGCGCCCAATCAGCTTCGCCGCACTCTGCGTGAGGGGAAGGGAGGGGAGGGAGAAAAAATCCCAAATGGCTGCACTGGTCCTGGGTGAACCCGACAGCCCCACTCCATTGCTTGCCCATGGGCCGCACGGTGAGCCCACGCGGGCCACATGCGGCCCACGGGTTCAATGTTGTGCAGGCCTGTTCTAAATCAAACTAAACTAAATTAGCAATACAATTTTGCACAAAGTGCCCATACACAGGCTCTAAGTGTCTTGCCAATTATTTAAAATGAGATTTCGGTATTGTCATTTTAATTTGGCTCATCCATTCTTCCAAGCAACAGCTCATACTGTAATAATAATAATAATAATAATAAAAACACTCCCATGTCTGAACGAATACCTCACTTCCTCTACCTCTCTTAAAAGGCCACGTAAATCAAATGCAACATGCCCTAAAAGTTGATAAACCTTGATTATATCAGACCAGCAGCTGGAGGGCATTCCAAAGACCCAGCATCCCATATGGAGAATGCCCTGCCAGCCACCCGAATTCTGTTGTATCTAGCATCAATGCCTCCATTGATTGCAATATTACTGGAGTGTCCTGGGAGAAAGGTTGTCTCTTGGACAAGCTGGTCTCATTGTGGCATTACTTTTGATACAGAACTTATCACTGATCCACTACAAGGGCTGATGGTATGATGTGGTCCGTTATTAGTGATATAACAACCCATATCTGAAAACCCTAAAGGGTTAAACCTGGATCTCCATGATATAATTCACTATGAGTAATGTACTAGTTTCATAATTTAAAATGTCATCCCACTATATGAACCGATCCTCTAAATCATGTTTCCTTTGGGGGCCTCGTGCTACATTGCTCTCAACTTCTATTTCATTGGGAATTGAAGGGCACTCTATCTCCAAAAAGAACCTGACAAGATAAGTCTGTTAGGCCTTACCACTGCAAGCACTTGTGCATGTGCTTAATTTTTAAGTATGTCAGTAGCCTCATTAAACTCAATGAGACTAAAGTCAAGCACACATGTAAATGTCTGCAGAACTGGGACCTTAATTTTTAAATCTTCAAATATTGTCTACTGGATACTTCTCTCTTTTTCCTGAACATCATTTGACAGGACTTAATTTTGAGATAAATAGAACAGTGTAAAAAGTCACCAAGAAATCTGCTATTATTGTTTTAAACATTTCTATAAAAATATAGGCAGGGTATTATTCATCTACATCTTAATTCTGCATCAACTGGTTTATTTCATAAATTAGTGCTGGGGGAAAAAGCCCTCACAGTTTTCTGTTTGGCAAATAAAGTATCATACACATAAATCATTCCAGGATAAGAATCTATTACTGAAAATAGCCTGATAATGGCAATGTTCTTGTTCTTCTACTTTATAATAATGCTATTAAAATGCTTCTTGGCCTTGGTGGATGTAAGATTCAGTAGGGCTTGACATTACTACATAAGGTGTGCTTTTCATTTGTCTTATACTCCTGTTGCATTCCAATAAGTGTTTCCAGATGATGCATTCATTTAGCGTGAGTAACAAACAAATCTCTTGTAATAAATAATCCTGTACTGAAGCAGAAAACAGAATTGAGGCTTATTCATGCCTTAGTGTAGAAATGATTTCTAATGTAAAATATTTTCACCTACAATAATTCTGGTTTTACATATGTTTATGAAGGTCCTAATTTTGAAAAATGGCTTCTCTCTTCTCCCCACAATTTTGAAAGTGGAAATAATTGTGAGATCAAATATGTATAGGTATGGTATGATTAGGCCCTAGTTAACACCTAACAATTCAATTGCATATACAAGTGCTATAATGTGGGTCTATTTGTTTTTGGGCACAAAATTGCATATGCAACATCTGAAGTGAGACTTTAAAAAATGAATACCTAAGGGTCTAACTGAAGTATCATAATGTAAATAAATAGTTTCAGAATTAATACCATGCTTTATTTCTTTGTTAACATTATGATAATTAATCAAAAGTTTATACAACACTAGTTTACTGAATATTCATTTTGCTTTCTAGAAGTCTCATAATTATCCGTACCAAAAAACTGATAGTAGAATGTGCCAGAACTTGCTAGAAACTAAATCATGTGACAAGACTAGTTTCTATTATACTAGTAATAAATGCCAAAATATTTAGCCCTATGTCAATTAAAAAACCTCACAAAACCCCCTAGACATTGTGCACTGAAGATAATTCTATTAGACAGTGGGTGTGATATAGCTCTGAATCCTGAACACACACACATGCTTCACTTTGTGCATGTACATTGTCCGAACTGGGACATGGGTGGCCTAACCTAATGGTCAGAGTCCAAGCAAGGGTTGGAGTCAGAATCAGAGTCCAGAAACCAAGCCAGGGTGAGAGGTAGTGCAGGAGCAAGTCAGGAGGTGTGTCAGTTACTCAGACTGCTCCCTATGCCCCCTTCTGGCTTCAGTAGTATGAGCCGGACAAGCAGTGGAGCCAAGCCTTGTCCCCAGTCAGAACCCTTATGGGCAGTGCCTTTCAGAGGGACCAGAGTCCTGCTAGCCCCTCACTTCCAGTTGTTCTGGATGAGCTGCCCAGTGGCAGCCCAGTGTAAGGGTGGCTTGGGAATGCATGGGCCCTTAGATAAGTAGTCCTATTGATATCAGTGGAATTACTCACTTGCATAAATATAAGCGACTGAAGCATCAAGGCCATATCAGTGGTCAGAATAAACGAAAACATTTCTTTACGAGTTCCTGGTCTCTTCTAATTCTCTTTAGTGCAGGGTTGCCCTCTGCTAGGAACTGTTTTCCAGCCCACCTTTCTGGTGCTGGCACTTTATTTTTGGCAGGCCAATCAGCTGCAGGTCTGAAGTGGCTATGTTGTAATTAGCCATTGCTTACATTCCAGTTAATAATTGTTAACTCTTGTTTTGGGTCCTCCCATATTGCCTTATATTCCTGAAAAGATGGCACGTTCTTCTAGTGAGACTGAACTTAGTAGTACCATCTGATACCAAATTCTCACATTGTTTTTAATTAGAGAAATGCCAAAGTATGTGATTAAATTCAGTACTGTTGGGTCCACAAGAGGAGGATTTATTTTAGCAGGATGGTTTCTACTTAGATTTAAGAGTCCTATGATCAGTATGAATTCAGTATTCAACAAAGGGCTAAACTGGAAATGATAGAAAAATATTGTTCCATACTTACAAAAGTTTGCACAATGAATCAATTATATGTATTTACAGGGTCATTCGCAAATATGTCTTCTAGGGTCCTTTCAAAAATAAATTGTTTTCAGAATCAAGGCAGTTGAATCTCTGATGCTTAGAGAGAACTTGATGGGGAGGACGTTTTCATCAGAGATTTCCCAATAATTACATCTTTTAAGTGCAATCTTAATTTCAGTGTGCCCACACTAGACAAATGTTTTTGAGTAGCACCTCTCGAAGAGAAGTGCTTGAAAGAAACATTGCAATAAGTGGGAAAGGCTGACATGTCAGGGACAAGACCAGTCAGGACCAACTTCTGGCCAGCTCTCTGACTAACAGCACTACTGGGCAACCAGGAAGCCCACTCCCTTAGAACTAAGAGAGTGGCCATAGACTCTGATTTGACTGCTGGTTTAGTAGCCCTGCTTATAAGCATGGCCTCCACAGCACCTCACCAGCTGCTCAGCATATACCATGCCTGCAGTTGTGCTTGCCCTTCTTTCAGTCCCCGCTCCTGCTTTGTTTCAGCCCCTATTTTCCTCTGCCTTTGGTCTTCTGGCTTTGATCCCTGGCTCTGCTTCTGGTTTACAACTCTGGTTTACCCCGGCTCTGGCATTTGGCCTCTGTCCCTCTGGTACTGACCCTTGGCTCATTTCCTGGACTCTGTTCAACCTGGATCCAGCTCTAACCAGAAGGCCAACCTCTTGTTTCCACCACTAGGCCTGACTCCCACAACCTGGTTGGCTACACAGGGGAAAAGGGTCCAGACAAGAATTTGTTAAACTGTTTTACAAGAGAAAGGAATCAAAGGGAGAGAGGCAGTCAAGTGTAACAGGGAAGACCCTTATAAGAACTGGGCCTCTTCCATCTGTAATATACCAATTGTTACAACTGAAATCCAAATAAGAACTTCTTAAGAGCTTATGGAGGAATGTGAAATCTGAAAATATCGCATCTATCCACAATTTTAAATAACCATGTTAACATTACATACACACAGCTTTCCTCACAAAGAAGGTAAATACTTGTTTCAACTCTCAAAAGGTGACCTATGTAATTTTACTGATTACAACAGTAAGGGTCCAGGAGTTAATATTAAGATCATCTTGCAAAAGAAATAAATCAGGGATAGGTTTTGGTGTTGCTTGTTTTTGTTGAAATGGAATTTTTGAAGCTGTGGGTTATGAAAAGAAGCTAAGCTATTGAGGAACAATCTAAATATGGTTTAAGATATGAAATGGGTAGGAAAACAGTAACATAATCTCCTACTGTGCTTTATAAACAAAGAGGCTGAGAAGGAGAAAACTGACAAGAGAAATAACATGGGCTTTCAGCAGAAAATGTACTGGAGTCTTCCATCATTGTGTGAATGCAGTGGCACATATAAGGCAGAGAGATTGGCCTGTCCATGTTTCCTTGGATATAGATCTGCTAGAAATGGCTAGTCAAAACCTGTTGATATTGATCTAACAGGGTTTCAGCCAGCATGGATCCTAACCAGCTCCATTTAAGTCAGTGGAAGTTGGATCAGTTCCTTTCAATCCTTCCTTTTATCACTGCACCATCACCAATTTAAGTAGCAGGTCTCCCTTTTCTGTCACTGGTTCACCTAGTGCTGCCTCTAAAGTTTCATCTTATGCATAGGGATGAAGTTATGAAGGGAGAGTTAATGCCTAGTCAGTCTCTGTGAAAGCAGACACTGTACCATTACTTTTCTCTTGTTCTGCCGGCCCCATCTCAAGGCACTACCTGCAGGACTCTGCATGCTCATGTTTGGTGTAGGACTGCTGCTGTTGGCAATGAAATGAAGGGGGCAAGGTATAGCCTCTGTGACTGCCTTGTTACAAAGCTTTTACACATGAATGTAAGACAGCTGATTTTTTACATTTGAAATGTACAGCAATGAGCACTGACTTATTTATACTGAGATAAATGTGCCAAGTTAATTTAAAAGATTTCATTGAAGATTAGAGAAGCAACAAGAATCTTACAATAGAACATGAATGCAAGTATTAAACCACAAAACTTCAGAGGGACCTAACAGAAACACCATCTGAACATGGCTGGGAATGGGTAGATGGGACTAGGAAGAGCTCATTCCTTTAAAAATATGGCTAACCATGGCCCAAACTAAAACCCATTCATCTGGCTTCTACACAATTGTTAGGTTCTTGGCAAACACTGAACCAAGTTCTTCTGAAGTAATCCAATATAAGAGCATTTCTAATGTGAAAAAATCTAGTATAATTCCAAGTTCTTTATCTGAGGTTCTGAAAAAGCTGCAGAGTCGTAAGTAAAAATTTATGTTGAAAAACTTTTGCAGCACTGTTTATCAGGCCTGTCTCTGTGCTCTGCATCCATCATTTTCATAAACTATGAAATTCACTATACTCTGCAATGGATGCACTTTAAAAGAGAAATAAACCTCTTTATTTAAGTGTAATCCATTAATCATAACAAAAAATAACACACATTTACAATTCTTAGTCCTATCAGGAACTATGGGTCTTGAAGATTGGTCTATCAGGCTCGTAGGCACAAATAAGTTCCAACCTACCAGCCAGTGGCATGTTAACAGTTGCCAGAATAGAAGCTGAACCCTGACAGATGATGCCGGTCCTGGAATATGATTGGCAGAACACTGGGGGCCCTTATTGGTTCACAACCTCTATATCAATTCAACCCAGAAACAGGATGTTGTCTTGCAACTGAGTTCTCCCTGCTTAGGACTGCTTCTCCTGCAATACCTGCTCCTGATGGCCTGGCCACTTGGCCCTGCCTGCTAAATGACTACTAGTTTGCCCTCTGGCATGTCTCAGACTCTGTTTTCCTAGTAACCTGACCTGACCTGACACCTGACAATTGGTTTTGTCCTTGGGCTTGCCTCAGACTCTGATCTGCTGGTAGCTGACTCAGTCTGATGCCTGACCCCTACTCTGACCACTAGGTCAGACTGTCTATGCCCTGGTTGTGACAAATCCTTTGGAACCATTTATTTTTGAATTATTAATACAAGTGATTAAATTAGGCAGTAATACTCACACCATCAACAGTAACAACAGGCCAGAAATGAATTACAGGAATCACTGAATGCTCTGTAAAGTGGGCAGATTTTTCATGTTGCAATGCTTTTTTGCCTCAGCATATGCCGTATTTTAATTAGAATAGAAAGCACTCCAAATACAGTAGTTAATACAAATATTTCAGGTGCTAAATAACTGAGGTCAAATCCTGGCCCCCATGTAGTCAATTTCACATTTGGTCTTTTATAATGGCATCTCCTATAGCTATGTTTTCCTTCTATCCAAGGTTCTTCAGGATCTCTTTGAATCAAGGCTCAAGAAACTCAATGACAGAGGTACATGGGATCATGGCCACACTATGAGTCTTACCCTGCAAAGTTTCATACCCTTTCAACTCTTCTTGACATCAGTAGGAGTTGTGGGTGTTCAGCATCTCACAGGATGTGCCCTTGTATTAGTTTTCACACAGCTTTGGTCAAACTCCCAAAGTCCTGTCACAGGAGTCAATATAAAATGTTAAATGGATTCTCTGGGGGCCAATCTCTTCTGTTTTTCCACAAAGCCTGGGTCAAGAATCTGGACCAGGACAGCACAGGGTGATGAGTGCACACGGTATCATTGAGTCCTGCCTCTGAAAAAATATATTGACTGTGGTTTTCAGAAGTGGCTTCACAAAAGTTATAACATTCTTTGTCATTCAATAAGAAAGAGGAAAGAGACAAGACTATTTAAAAAACACAAAACTTCCTCTTGTTTTTAGCAGCCTTTCTAGCTACAAACAAGACAAACGCTGACATGTAAACCACTACCTTTAACAATTGTACTTCCAAGTTACTCCATCATATGCATCATTACTTGCAGAGGCTTGAGTCTTCTGTGATTCTAAATTATTAGGCCACATAAAGTGGTGCAGGAGCCATAAATCAGAATTTATATATATGTATAAATTCCTGCCTCAAAGCAGTCTGGAGCAAGCATGCAAACAGAGGTCCCTCACTGCCAATTCTACACGTCAACATCAGAAGTCTGTCTAACGTTGGCATCCCAACTGATATGCTCAGCCAATAAAGTTTCACTAAAGCATCAGTACAACTAGGAACATGAGACTGATGACAATGCATAGAAACCTCATTTATATTTCAGTTCTTTGCCAACGTACAGATGAGAACATTACCAAATATATTTCCAAGATCTCTGTTCTTTCATATTAAAATTTTACTACAGCTTTTGATGCAGGGACCTGTATCTCCTCCTAGTTAAAGGAGAGAACTTGATATATGATTCTAAGTATTGATTGTCAATGATCATGTGATTTGCATGTCAAGATATAAAACTTGGAGTATAGATTAGCACTCTTCATAAGAGCGTTAGTTTTCAGAGATGGGACAAATGGGGCTATTAGTCTAAAAAAAAAG
Source organism: Chelonoidis abingdonii (assembly GCF_003597395.2). Classification (NCBI taxonomy): domain Eukaryota; kingdom Metazoa; phylum Chordata; order Testudines; family Testudinidae; genus Chelonoidis; species Chelonoidis abingdonii. The sequence goes on from NC_133775.1 coordinate 86,789,412, forward strand.
TGGATGACTTTTCAGAAGGAAAGGAAAAATTTCTACTCTGAACCCTTTGCAAAATATGTGGACCCCTTCATTTATCTGATTTCATTTCTAGCTTAGTGCATCTGGAAATATTGAGATAAATACCATAGGGCTCAGCCTTTCAGAGTCTGTCTCTAGAATCACATCATTAGTACTTCCAGGAAAGACATTAAAGTATGGCAGTTTGAGGTTCAGCTACAACATGCAAACTCCTAAGGGATAACTGAGCAGTTCTCTAAGTTTTTATTTTTTTCAACTAAAGAAAATTCCCAGGGCAAAAAACATTGTTCAGTTATAACCGAAACTATAAATATGTTCATAGAAAGGTGTTAATAAAATGCTTGTTATGAATTACTGACAAAAGTTTTTGATATGAAATGTTGCACTGAAAATTAAAGAAAGGACTTGCCCAAGGGACCCCATAAAAGTTGGCTGCAGCACCCATATCAGGATGGTCTGTAAGATAATTGTGTCAGGGTTAAGAACCCTCTTTGGTCTGTATAGGGAGCCAGCCCCAGTGTCTGGGGAATTTTTCTTGAGGTTCTGAACCTCTTACAACAGATGTAAATCCTAAACATCAAAGATGCGATCAGATAAAAGGATCATAAAAACCATCAGGTACTGAAAAAGATGGCCTTCAGACCGACCTCTGAGGACCCCCTCACAAGCCCTGGAGTAGATTCTAGGCGGCATTGTAGCCCATTGAGCATCCTGGGGAGGCTTCTGTACCTTAGACAGTCCCCTGGGACTGGCTAAACTACATTCTGGACCTCTGCAGACCCTGGAGCAGTCCGGATTCATGAAGGCATAAAGGTGGTTTACAGTCACCACAGCCCCCCTTCTCCCTGTGTTGCAAGTTCTGTGCTGTACCCCTGAGGCTATGTCTACACTTGCAGCTGAGGTGTGTGATTCCCAGGTTGTGTAGACATACTCATGTTAGCTCTGCTCAATCTAGCTTGCTAAAAATAGTAGTGTAGCCGGTGCAGCATGGGAAGCTTAGGCTAGATGCCCTAGTATGTACCCAAGGACTCCAGGCAAGTTTCCATTATTGAGAGTAGACATTGATTCTGAAGATACCATAAAAATGAAATGTTCTGCCCACAGGCACCCAAACCCACATCTCTACCTTCACCTGCACACTCACATAGTGTATACTTATACATCACACTGCTTAGAAATGCCCATATTTTCCCATACCTATTGAGATTATCTCTGACTATACCTTCTGCAGTATATTTGGTGGGTTTTGCTATGAATTTATAAACTGAGCACTAAGAGCCTCTTGCTAGTGGGAAAATAACCTCATTTGTCTTTACTTAAAGACCAATACATATATAATGTTGTTACATGGCATATTGTATAAGCATACAGTACATATATATTTATACAAATTGTATATATTTAGCTGTTGTGCTTCTGACCCATCATGCAGACAAGATGTTGCTTATCATACTGACTGCCTTGCTTGAACAATCAGTTTTAAATTAACATTTAAGAAAATCCTAAATATGCTCTTTATGTTTCTAGAATGTAAGCTTGTGTCTTTTTCTAATTTAGGATTGAATGTTATTTCATCTAAACTTTTTTTTTTTACATCATGTGAGCATGACAGTATTAGGGAATATATACCCTTCATGAAAGTCAAACCCACACATTCTCTAATTTATTCTGTTCATAGGAGAAATTGCTCAGGTTAGGATTTGTTTTCACGAGAGGCAGCAGAGGTTTTAAAGAAATTCCTAGTTTTGCTTAAAACAATTTTCCATTATCTCTAAACTGCCTCAATTAATCCTTTGCAATATTAGTGTGGTGACATGTTCAAATGTATATCAACTACCCCACTATCTACTTAATAACTCACTATTTGAAATAACTCCTTGGAATTTTGAAATTGAAATCTGCTTTTACAGAAGCTTCTCTCTCTCACACTCACTGGTTTGTTGCTGGTCAATTTTTGCTTGTAGGCAGTTGATTCTATTTAAAATTAGAACTCTGAAACCTTTTATTTAAAATAAAAATACAGATTTTACCAATGACCCAATGTCTTATGCGTCTGAATATTTGTATTCAAGTGAGTAAATAGTGCCATTGGTCTAATTACTCACATGATTAAAGTCATCAAGTGCATACCAGTTTGCAGGATCAGATCCAGACATAAGAATAAAATCAAAGATGGGTATGCTAAATTTAAAACAAAATATGATGTTTTAAGTGCTTCCCAATTCAGGCACCGGACAGATGGAAGTGTTCAACTTAAAATGCAAATTCTTGATGCTTAAACCTGTGATTATACAATACCATAATTAAAGACTGATGAATGATTTATTATTTCTGTTAAAATATGTATCATTGCTTTTAGTTTAGGTTCTGCTTTCTGTTTCATTTGCTGTGCTGACAGTAGATTTGAAGCTTGGAGGGCTGCCAATTTTTTTCGATATCTATTATACTTTTAAAAATCCAGTCAGTGTTTTAAAAGGTAGACGTCATTAAGCATATAATTGTGTCCTAATATTCTTCCATATGCTACCAAACTAGGACTTCAGTCTATTCTATTCTAATCTAGTCCATTCTAGTTACCTTCTTATACTTATACTCCTTACCATAGTACCTTAATACCTCCTAGTAGTGCATTAAGCCACATCATTAACATTATTTAATTTAATTTATTTATTTAATTGTATTACTGCAGCACCTAGGACAGTGATGAGCAACCTGCAGCCTGCGGGCCACTGGGAGCTGTGAGCGGTAGTGCAAATATAAATAAATGATCTGGCAGCCCACCAGTGGATTACCCTCATGGGCCGCGTGTGGCCCATGGGCCACAGCTTGTCCACCACTGACCTAGGATCTTCAGTCGTGAACCAGGATCCTTTTGTGCTAGGAGCTGCACAAACATAGAACAAAAAGAGAGCTCCTTCCCCAAAGAGCTTATAATCTAAGTATAAGACAAGAGAGAGTAGATGAATACAGAAGGACTGATGAGGGCATATAAGATAATAATGAGACTATTGGTCAGCATGATAGGCTGTGGTGCCAAAATGATAACATTGTCAAGTTCTTTTGGTTTTTTTTGTAGGCAACACAGCAAAGGAGGGATTTGAAGGAGAACAGTGAAGTGGCTTGGCAGATGTTGGTGGGCAGTACCACCCATGCATGAGGGGGAGCATGTGAGAAAGCACAGAGTTCCTTGTTCGAAAACGTAACATGTGGGCAATGGAAGCTAAAATCATGGGCAAGTAGGAGGCAGGTGATTTGTTCTCTCAACCTCCCCCCAAGGAGGAAAATTATGCGTACGCTGGAGTGTTTTGTTTTGATTTTGGGGGGAGGGGTAATCATAGGCTTAATTTTAAGCATGTGAATAGTCCCACTGAAGACAATGGAACTAATCACTTGTTTTAAATTAGGCATATGGTTAAATTCTTCCGAAACTGGGGTCCTACTTTGAGACAAGCAGGAAGCTCTCTGCTTGTTTTTGCTTTGTTTCTATTTTGTATTGGCTTGATGCTGTGTATAGTGGGAAAGACAAATGACAAATATAAAACGCTTAGGGTGCAGTGGAAATAATTCTGAATAATTCAGATTGCACTTAATAGCTAACAAAGTATATAATCTATACTGTATAATAGAATGAAAAATGGTTATTTCTCCTGGGATGTAATTTTAGTAGATAAAATTCAATCTTGTCATTAAATCAAACCAGAGATTCTAGCCTACCCTGATGGTACATAAAAGAAATGATATTCAGAAAACTTCAGTCCAGGATACGTATGACAGCCCTCAAGCATATGTACGCGTACAGCACAGTAGGAAATATATGCATATGTTAATTTCATTTTTATACCTTTTATTAATTCAAAGCAAATTGTGATACAGATATGATAATGATTCAAGACTACTTTAACTGGAGATCAAATTTTGCCACTTTTAAACACAATAAGTATTCTACCAGTAGTTCTATTGATTTCGGTGGGACTACATGTGGGGAAAGGTGCTACTAGTAAAGGTGGCAGGATCTGTCCTTATAATTGTAATAAGCTTACAATGTATCACATAGTGAATTGTGATTATGCACTTTTTCAGAAAGTATAATTTATTGAGAAATCTGGAGAGGATTGGCTAAATGTTGGATGTTTTAAAATTACTAATTAGCTTGGCAAAAAATAAATGACACAGCCCTCTTATTTTTTTCTGTGTAAAATGTTAACCTCCAATTGAAGCAAAATGAACCCCTTTCTGCAACATCATTTGTTATTGCCATATCACTGATATCTTCCCTAATGCCTTTTGGACACAACAGCATCTCTACCCACAACCTTTATTTCTCTGCTGTATCCATTGTAAATCCATTTTAAGCCCATTTTAAGGATGGCTGCAATATGTGTGTAGTGATGCACTGCCAATATTTTACTTAGCGGCACCCACAAAACATCCCCTTTAGCTTGTCATAGCGTTTATCATCCATATTGGAAGAGTCACATGCTCACAGGGCCTGATCTAAAACCCACTGAAGTCAATGGAAAAATTTTGAGTGAGTTCAATGGGCTTTGGATCAGGACCACAAAGAGATAAGCAATGAGGAATTTATTCATTTGTTTCCCCATTTTAAGAAAAAAAAATAAAAGGGAAGAAGCTTTTCTATAACCATAACCAAGGAAGGAGATAAGGTTACTTACCAAATAAATTTACAGAGTGCACTTGCTGGAAATGTTTATGCTTTCACATGAACATATGCTGAGCGTGTGAGATTAATAGCCGAAAGTTCAGATGGTGTAGTTTGAAATAGAAGGAGGGTGAAGATCTTGTAGTAAGGGTATTCTCCTCTGGAAACATATATTTTGAAAATACCTACCATTTGGTGCAGTCTGATACATTCTGAAATCAAAAGATTTTTCTTTTCAGAATTCTTTTCATAAACCTCAGGGAAAAGTCATCTTTGCAGGATGATTAAGCAGTATATAGAGAGGGATAAACTCCATCAGAGAAAGGGAAACCAACCCCCTCCCCGCCCTTCCATTTGGCGATGGTATTTTTAGAAGGGGTTCCTGGAAGTTGCTGTGGGAGCCCTTCAGCACATTATGGTGTGTATGGGTGGTATGTGTAAAAGAGAAAGGCAGTTGTTTTAGAGAATATATACCCTTGCAGTTAGAGATTGCTCATGCTGGTGCATAGAAAATCCATTTCTTCATGCTGTTGGAAACATATTTAAATTCACTTGACAGTCAGGACACATGAGTTCTTTCTGAAAGAGGTTTGCTGCTGAAGGTTATGCTGTGCTTGTCACTAAAATATAATTTTGTTGGCCATTAAGGCTTTAGGACAGTAAAGCTACAGGCAATTGTTAGTGTGTATGGTCCAATGGAAAACGTGAACTAGTATTTTTTTTTTTTTAAGAGAGACAAATAGGTTAACCAAAAGAAGATGGTTCACACAACTGCATTACATCTATTTTGCAGAGGAATGTTTTTTACTATAGTTCCATCTCTGGATTGTGTGCCAAGTATCTCCTCTCCCCCACCATCAACTTTCCCTTTCAATTTCAGAGCATGAGCAAAACCTGTACTGTACAGCCTCAGTTTGCCAATCATCATAGAGAACATTTAAAATGTTTGCTAAAGGGATTAGGAAAACATTAGAGGACATAGGCAGAGGTGCTGGCACTATGGGTGGTGGGGGTGCAGCAGCACCCTCTAGCTTGAAGTGTTTTCCATCATATACAGGATTTATAGTTTGAACCAATGACTCTCAGCACCCCCCAATATAAAAACTGTGCCAGCACCACTGGACATAGGTCTGCTATTGGTAAGATCAATAACCGAGGCACTGATAACCAAGATTGTACTGCCTTTGTCCAGAACATGTTTCTAATAATTGATCTATTTGCATCCATCAATGTGAAATAATGTCATGAATTCTTTTTTCTCCTCACTAAATTTTCTAAAGAGTGTTAAGCATGCACAACTTAAATGAACATGATGTATCAGAAGGTGCACCAGAAAATGTAGAGAGAGCTGGACTATTGAAACTGACATAAAATCCATAAGACAAAGGAAAGGTGGACAAAGAGAAAAAAATTAGGAGCATTCCCCACATCGTCCCTCTGAAAAAAAGAATAACAATGCAATTCCAGTTGCTTTATTGCTATTTTTTTTGTGTGGATACTACCTAAGGGAAAAGTTAATGGAATTTGGAATTTAAGACCCATCTCATCTCTAATAACTTTGTATTGAAAGCCAGTAATGTCATTTATTATGCACTTCCTAATACTGTCTACTAGACTTTTAAGAGTTACTTAGCAAAGTACCAAAACTGAACAACGAAGTGATGGGGACCCAATGTGCATCGTGCACATGGTCCCAGAATTCATTAATCTGTCACTATCACCAGCTCTAGAATTTCCCAGGTAAAACTTCCATTGATTGGGACCCACTACTATAATTTAGTAGAAAGGGGGGAAATTAATCACTGTTGGAGGTTTTATACTGATAGTTTTTGTAGCTTTTGTTTACATCATTCAAATTTTTCAGGATTATGGGTTTGCTCCTGCAAGATGTTGATCACTCTGCCCTCTATCCAGCAGGACACTTAAAGCATGTGCTTCCATGTTTTTCTGAATTGGGGCCAAGCTACTCAGAAGGATCAAGCCATTATTCTGCCGCAGCATTTCTGCTATGGTGTCCCAAGCTGCTGTTAGCAGACATGAAGTCTCTTAAGAAACACACACATCCCAGTGTATCCTATTGGTGAATACTCATATGAGTAATTGAAATGAAAAGTCCTAATAAGAACATGTATTGTTTATGATTGATCATAATTTAATTTTAACTTTCCATCTGTAATGAAATCTTTTCATTATTATTTTACGATACAATAGCACATAAGAAAGGATCTTTGTGACAGATAACAAATATTTCTCATTCTTAAATTTGTATTCCTATCACAAAGAATGGATTTAATTCACCTTTATTTTTTACCTATTGTAGAGAGAGAGAGACAGCAGGTTGGATAACACAACACAACACTTGCCTTGTCTCTCTCCTGTATTATAGTCCTTTCTCAGTACCAAATGCTATAATTTGCAAAAGATTTTCCATCATAATCCCTTGGTTGTACACTCTCATAACTTCCTAAGCAGTTATCTTTGAAATTTTCTATTCTTGGTGTCTGGCTAAAAGTGAATTTATTTGGTAAATAAGAATAAAATCCACTTTGGAAATTTGAGGTTAGAAAAAATTACACTTTCCCCATTTAAAAAAAAAACCAATATATAGCTTGTTTTCCCATGGATAATCCCCAAATGGCTAAACACTGAAATCTGGAATTCATTACATAAAAAATACTCAATGAGGAGTATGTCCTAGGTCAAGTGTTAACAAGTAATTGAGTGTTAATAGTTATGAATGGCTGGAAATTGGCTAATACTCTTACATGAAAGTGCTCTGTCTCTGGAGATAGAGGGGGTACCTTGTGAGAAGGGAATAGAAAGTGTCACCCTGCCTATGGTGTGTGCAGGAATCCCAGCTAATCCTGCAGCCAATGGGATATAACAGAGATAGTGGAGTGGCTGAACCGCTGCTCTGTGCCAAGCCACCAGGTTTGTGAGTAGGATTTCTTCCTGTCCCAGCAACCCTGACACCCTGTTTAATCATTCTCTGCATGAAGGTTGAGTGTGGATTTAGGATTTAGAGTGGTTTAATCTCATATGCTGCATTAAGGATTTATTATTTATTAAGGATGGTCTTAAAACATTTTAAGCCACAAGTGCTGCCTTAAGTCCTTAAAGTACCTTAATCAGGAATTTTAGACTTTCCTTTAAAAAGAAAGAAAAGAAGATGGGTGGAAACCCATGTTGTTAATGCAATGTCAATTGTAAACTCTTCGGGGCAGGGACCATGTCTCCCATAGTTTGTCCAGCACAAAGCACAATGGGACCTTTACCCCGAGTAGTGTATTTATTTTAGTTTAAGTACTAGTTTAAGGAACCCTCAATAGTCACAGAATCCTAGATGGAATCAGGTTTGGTCAAGCAGAATCTGAATCAGATACAAATGCAAATGCAGAAATCCTCTTTGATACCAGTGGGAGAAAGAGAAACCTAATCCAGCTCCCAGATTTCTGTGGCTACCTTCTGATTTCCTGTTTAAAATAGCTGCTCCTCTTGCTCCTGTTAGCGCTGTTTCTACCACTCTGTCTCCCTATTTCTCTCTATGGACTGTATTTTGAGTCTGATACACTTCACTTTTTCTGGTGCTCTGTATGCCCTGTTACCCTTCCAAGCTTGCAGTATTTCCACCTAAAGTGTTAGCTAAGTCACTACTGAACAATCCTTCCCATTGGGAAACACACTAAGGAAAGCAAGGCGAGAGAAGCAGCAATGAAAGCAAAGCTTCCAGGCAGGACCTCACGCTGACTTCCTTGGCACTGCAACACTGAAGACCTGCTGCCAGAGACTCTCCAGCTGATCTCACTCCACTACTGAGGAGTGAATGCAACAGAAGTTTAGAGTGATTAATGTGTGTGGAACTATCAGAGGCAGAAGTAGAAGCTGTAACAATGAACGTATTACAAGAACGTTAAAAGAAACACTTAGAAGGAAGCAAAGATTACAGTGTACAAGTGATAGACTGTGATTTGTTTGTGAAATTCCTAGACAGACAAAAGCACACAAAGGTATCTGAGCTGCAGACCAAGGTACACAGAGTTTCATAATATAGTTAGCAAAAAATAATACAAACCACAGAAAGACACAGAGGAGTGAAAATACCTCCTGCTGATCTCCTTGCAGCCCTGAAGGAGATATCCTGCCAGAGACCCTCCTGCTGATCTCACCCCATTACTGAAAAGTTAAATACAAAAGCAAACACTGTCTCAGTTAGACTTAATTTTATTGTAGATTCCCTGTCATCTTGATGGGGACAGGATAAGCATTTCTTAGACTACCCCAACCAACTTTCCAAGGAAAGAGGATGAATGCTGGTGCAGAGATGTCTCCTAGATGGGGATCCATGCAATTTTTATCCCCTCCACTTTGAGAAGCGGAAGGAAATATTTTGCAATATAGTCTCAGAGATTCTATTATGTGGGGGAAAACTGTAAGATTAATAAATCAAACAAAGAATAATAATACCTTTCACTCATGTACAGCCTTGTTCTTTAGAAAGGAGGCTACATATCATACTGACAAATTACAAATAATATAACTTGTAACACCATTTTACAGATGGGAAACAGCCTTAGTTCCATCTGGTATAGGGTCTCTTTCCTCCCTCTTTGTGCTTCTTTTTACATTCTCCCATAAGTAGAACATGAACCTTATTGTGCTAATTCAAACTGAGCTTTCAAACCCATGACATTTGAGTGGGTACAAAATTTGGCAAAACAAGTTGTGCAATTCCTTGTTTCTATGCCTCCGTTCTGTCCTTGGATTCCAATATATATTAGAAATGGTCAAAAACCAAGGGAAAAATAATGGGAAAACTTTGGAAAAATTTGTCTAACAAATATTTCATGGAAATGTTCTGAGCATCTCTAATAAATATATTGGTATTTATATTGATCTTTTATTTGGCTAACAATAGCTATGTGCTATTACTGATATGACAAAGCCATGTGTTGTGGGATAACTGTAAAATTGATCAAAAAAAGTTTTAGATTAGAAAAGGAGACTGAGGCATCACGATTTTGAAATATGCCATACTTCAGAGTGGATAAAAGATAGATGCCCCAAAACTTGATAAGAAAATAAGAGACTTAAAAATAACAGAATGTGAACAGAAGCAAAGAAAGAACAGGGTTGAGGGAGTTTAGGGTGATTTATGTGTGTAACTGACTACCGGAGGCAGAAGTAGGAGCAGTAACCATGAGCATATTCTAAGACCATTAAAAGAAACATTTAGGGGGAATAAAGATTACAGTGTACAAGTGACAGACAGTGATTTGTTTGCAAAATTGATAGATGGAAGAAACCATACAAAAAGTCTGAGATGCAGAATGAGGTAAACAGAGTTTCATAATATAGTTAGCAAAGAATAATACAAACCACAGAAAGGTATATAAAGGTGAAAATATTTTTCCAGGCTGGAAGCTATTGGGCACTGAGAACTAGAGAACAAACAGTTTATAGGACAGAAATTTTCACCTATCTCCAATATTACTGAAACACTAGCACTAAAGTAGTAGATTGCCTAAACAGCTACATGGCTTTCAGATGCAGAACAAAATGTTGATCTATCATGGCTCTCAATGTCCATGAAGATGGTAAGTTTCCTTGGCAGTCATGGAGAGATTGGCCCTGTTGCACAGCTCATGGCAGAGGACATGGGCAGCACCCATTCTGGGCACAACTGGCAGCCACAAACCTGAATAATGGATGGGCAGTGATTCAAATCTAGACCAGGTAGTGATAAAGAGCTGTTACGATTTGGTACTACTGACTTATCTGGATTTAGTTGTATGCAGTGTAGTGGTAGTGGTGTTAGTCCCAAGATATTAGAGAGACAAAGTGGGTGAGGTAATATCATTTAACTCACCCATCTTGTCTCCCTAATATCCTGAATTAGCTTAGTTCTAGTACATAAGCTTTCCTATTAAAAAAATTACTACCATATCCTTCATTAACTGGCAAACCTATTGGTAATCTCATTAGAGAGGCCTAGGAATCGCCCTGATCAAAGTCTCTTTGAAATCAGTAGGAATATTTCTATTAACTTCAGCTGTTGAAGGATCAGGCCTTAACACTAGAGATTGTCCCCAAGGAAGGACTGAGGTGCCTTTATGGGTCTGTCTGTGGAAAGTCCTATTGACATTGTCATATCTCTTCCACGGATAAAGGCAATTGCAGTTTCCCTGGCTGCAAGTTCAGCAATTTTATGCACAATACATTTATGCAAAATATTTTTAAAACTTTAAGGCCTAGATTTTCAGATGTTCTTAACACATTTAGGAGCACAATTCCCTCTGAAAAGAAAGGTTCTTGTCCTATCAGGCACTTCTGAAAATTTCACTCAAAGCCAATAGTTAACATAAAGAGCAAATACAACTTTGTTCTATCTCCATGTATCCGGCTAAGTCTGGATTAATCAGTGTGCACTTGAGATATTTGCATAAGGGGTTCCCATTTCAGAGGTCCTTCCAACTACTGAAAAAATAAAAACAACAAACACCACACACACCAAAAAAACCAACCCAAAACTTACCTCTGCAAGCCCAAATCAATGATGGACATACATGTGATTATAGTAGAAGTGGCTGGAGCAAGTGCCAGGTCATAGTGCCATTCAGGTTTGGCCTGGCTGACCCTCTGTCATAATGGAGGGATGACCAGGCAAATCTGAGTGAGTGACATTGTGACTTGGCACGCAGGTCACAATGTCATTTTGTTTTGGCACCCTTCGCAAAATCTCTGTCATCAACATCAAAGTCTGCCTCCTTGGGCAGCTGCCTAGTTTGCCTATGGCTATTGCAGCCCCTGAATACCCGTATGTAGTGTGGAAGTAAAGAAAGAACTGACAGGGATTTGTAGGGGATCTTAATGCATGACAGTCTCCGTTAGCAAGAGTTAGGCTAACTGTAATCCTAATAATGCGAGATTTGTATAAGCGAGAATTGTGTGAGGCGTGTGGAAAAGAACTGTGTGAAAAGTTGTTTTGACCTTGTGTAGATAATGTGTAGATAATACAAAATGTAGACTGGAGTCTCTTAAGTGAGAAAAACAAAATATTAGGATGACCTATGTATAAACAAAATGCAGCTGTTGCTTATTATTGTCTGTAACAAAAGTATAAATGCTTACTGTAATTGTTTACCTGTTGAAAGACCTGTCTAGGAAGGGGACACCCTATGTCCTAGTGCACTCTCTCCCTGCTGTAGCTGGTAAACAGAATAAAGTGTCTGACTCTGCTGCACCCAACCAAAAAGTAAGAACTAAGTTTTTCTCCGACAGTAGCATGTACAAAAAAAATCAAGACACATGCACACTATAGTTAAATTGATCAATTAATTTTAAGTAAGGAATTGCATGTCAGAAACACATGCTCCTCCAAACAAAAAATTATTTAAAGAAAAGGAACTGCAGGTGAGTGAATTACTAAGCAAGGAACATCAGGGGTTGGGGTGCAATCTCTGTAGTGTACAAGGCCCCAAAATTCTTTAATATGGCACTGAGCCTACTCTACAGCACAGGATTCCTCCCTGAAGGAATTCTTCTCCCATAGCATAATGTTGGTGCAATGTCTGAATGTGGGGTGTTGATTTCCTCTGGTGCATTTTCCAGGCCTTAATACTTGGTGCCATAGGGTTGGGCTTTTCATTGCTACAGAAGACAGCTGATAAGAGGTTTAATGGCTATTGTTGATTACTATGGCCACTGGAATTGTACCATCATTCAGGGTTGTTCAAAATTTGTTGCAGCTTCTGAGCATAAATCCCTGCTGGTTAGAGTTGGGCTTGATAAGTCATTTGGCTGAAACTTGGCTGTAAATTGGAAGCAGGTGGGGCACACCTTGGAGAGAATCTGGCCTGGCCATGGACTTCATGACCACGCACCATTATGAGGCACCCCCACAGAGACTGACTCATAGGAGAGGTTAGGGTTTAGGATCTGCTGCAACCTCTTTAGCAGGACGTAGGCTTTGGGTATTTATGGTGTTGTGGGGCTAGAGGGTGTCAATTAAACTTGATTTGACTCATTCAAGAAAGCTATGACCAGAGGGCTTAAAATCCTAAATCTTTATCTGTGAGCACTAGCAGTTAATACTAAAGAAATTAGAAAACTGATCATCTTAAAATCACTCTTGTGGTCATCCTATTACATTGTTTGCACTATAATATCTGTCTATGACAAATAGTAACAGAGAATGGCACAGCAAAAAGTAGCTTATATACTGCACTGGACCCTCGTTTATTTTGAAAGTTAATTCATTTCAGAACAAGCAGTGACTGGAATGAATACCAGTAATGTAGGCCATTAAAGATCATTTGTGAAAAACTCTCTCTACAAAATGAATTAGGCCTTTCTAAAAAGTACATAAATAATAGGAAGTAAAATATATTTGTGTATAAGCCAGCTCCAAAGCCTATGGAAGTCAATGGCAGTCTTTTACCTTAGGATTCCTGTGTTTGCAGGAGAAAACCCACGCTACAGAAAGCTATAAATAAATAGCAAAGCAGTCATTATTCTTCCCATTGCACAGTATTAGTTTTGGGTTGCTGTGGCTGTATAATAAAATGACAGAGATACTTTAGTAATCCTCTTTGAACAAATAAGAATCATCTAACTCATTCACAAAGATCAAGGATGGTTCTCATATCACTGAAGCTCTATAGTCTAGAAATTCCTTAAAAATAGAGTAATAAAAAGAACATAAAATGTCATAGCAGTTGTCCATCTAGTCTGATATCTGTCAGTGGTTAATTCCTAGAGCATCAGAGTAAGGAAAAATCAACAAACACATAAACATAAATCTAGCATGTTGTGGTATACTGTGTACATGGGAGATGGGAAATCCTTTCCTCGTTTCTGTAAGTGATCATTCTATATCCTGGAGCATGAGATCATATGACCATGTAACCATGTGAACTGTCCCCTTTAAGATGTAGTGCAGCTCAGATCCAGCCCAGTCTGTTCCATGACATTGCTCCTTTAAGGAAATGGGCATTTTAGGGAGCAGCAGACAAGCTGGGGTGTTAATTAGGGTGCTATCTCCTGAACGGGATAGAACTCAGCTGTTAGCTGGCCCTGGGAGATAGAAGAGTGCTTCTGTGGAGTGGGAGTGTGGGGGTGGAGGGTGGTGAAATCCCATAGCCAGGGGGTTGATTAAGAACCAGGGGAGGAGGCGGTCTGTGAAAAAGACTCTTCTGAGAGGCCATGGGTTGTGATGGGACTGGCAGAGTTTTCTGGCTCAGAGGTAACTGGAGGGGCAGCCAGGAACCTGAAGTTCTGATGTGAGGGTGGACTTAGGCTGAAGGGTAAATGTGTTTCTTAAAGACTTAGTACATTGAACTGCAGGAAGCCAAAAAATACTTCAAGTACTCTGGGCTATGAATGAGCTATTGGGAACTGAAGGTGAGATGCCTGGCAGGGCCATGCTGTGCCACAAAGGGTGCCCTGGAATGGGACCCTGCCACAGACCCTTATTGCTTTATCTTGTGTTTCTAGAAATGATATTAATGAGGATAAAATTATCCAACTGCAGCCCTGCAAAGGAGATGAATCTATTTCTTTTTCAGCATTAGGACTGAACTAATCAAACAGGGTTTTTTTTCTAACTTTATCCCATGTGGAAAGCTGTGTGCTCTGACTTCCACCAATAATTAATTAATAAAAAACATGTCAAAAGAGGGCCATGCAATGATTAAATAATGTGTCTGTTCAAGGGGCAGCAGCAGTAAAAGGCAATATAACAAGAGAAGAATAAATACTAGAGAGAGACCTCAACAAAATCCCCTACAGCATCACACAGGCTCAGCTCCAGCTTTGAATTTTACAAATGGCTCCCATCTTCACAGTGGGCTGACCTGACATCTCAGATCCAAAGGTACCCCACTGTGTGGGTACTCAGACTCTAATTTCAAATACAAATTTTCTGTCTTGAGACTCTCTAATGTAATCTAGGACTGTGTCAGGAAGACAGACCCTCAGAAAACAGAGTACTTCCTTAACAAATCATACTCATACTTTCAGCTAGTAGAACCCCATCAATCTCTTCCCCAAGCACAAGGGGACTATGCTGGCTGCATCATCCAGTACATAGTGTAGTTTGCTCCCTCCTTCTCCCCTCACTGTGGCTAGCCCAGCTCATGGACTAGTTTGAAGGGGGAAGGCTGCCTCCTTGCCACTCCCCATCTCTTATGAAGCACCAGGCAACCCTACGATGTAAAAAAGGAACAGTCCCTCTTTAACCTTTAGTGCAAGGACTGCAGTTTTGACCACCTCTTGCACATGCCATGCAAGGTCTGAGGAAAGATTCCTTGCATTGTCTCCATGTACTGTGAAGCTCTATGACAATTTAGCCCTTAAGGGGCAGATACTTGTGAATGTTTGTTGTTATTAACAAAAGTAACACATGTGCTGCCAGAAAATTCTAAGGCAAAGAGAAACAAGTTGCTGAAATAGTCTCATGGATAGGACTGCTATCAGCATGGTGGCAGAGATGATTGAATGGAACAAGAAAACCTCCTCCATTGACATTAGGTGGCAAGCAGAGGGGAGCATGAAGAAAGCTGTCAAACAATCCTCACTGTTTAAAAATAAATGTTACCACAGCAGTCGTTCTGGGTTTCCTTTATGACTCCCATCTGCTTCACTTTCTTTTCCAGCTTCAGATGTAGAGAAGCCTAGGTTTGTGATCCGAAGGTGACAATGGTGCACATGTGTCAGAAGGAAACCTATCATCCCTACATCTCAAGTAGTGGAGCTGTGATTGCAATAGTATTCTTATCACACGGAACATGATAAAATTCCTTCTTCTGGCAGGTCAGGAGGAGGGCATGGCTATCACTGAGCTTCCTTCCTTAGAGAAGAACAGACAAGTACTTTAGCTGGCTACTGAATTAAAAGGCGTAAACATGATAGGGAGGACAGCTACTGTATATACCACTCATTAGTGGCTTTCATAAAAATGAGCAGACTCGTTTTATTTCCAGATTGCACTGTGATGGAGGTCACTGAGTTGAGTCGAACGTTGAGAGGGTGGTTCATGAGAAAAAAAGCAGTCTTTTGCCCAAGTCCACAGATGTTAGAATTAGAGATGGAACTAAAAAGAATAAATCAAAAGCTATTGCCCAAGGCTGGTTTTTATCGGTGTTTGTCTTTTGTCATTCAGTTCGGTAAATTAATTCATTCCTAATGGTTCACTAAAGAGTGGTCAGAGCAAAGTTCATGTTCAAATGTATTTTTCAAAAGTAGAAATGATAGCTACCTTGGCAAAAGGACATATCTTGATGCATGCAAAGTTAAACAAAATCTTTCTTTCCCTGTGGTGGTCATGGTTGTGATTTTGAACATCTCCCATGCCCCACAACAGTCATGCAGGAAGCTTAAAATAATGTATAATGTCCAAGATGCTCAGCTGGTCTATACCAGCAGAGCTCTCAAATCAATAGAGCTGTGATTATGTATACCAGCAGAGCACCTTGCCCTTCTCTGTCTTGATTTTACACTTCTGCAGTAAGTAGGTTAAAATAAGGAGGATGATGATGATTCAGAGCAGATACCTCATAAGAGCCAAAGCAGTATTTCTGAGATCCCACTTTTCTCTGGAGAGACCAGCAGGTTCAAAATGTTAAGCTTATGGCTATAGAAAATGCTAAATTCTTCCTTTAGTGTATGTTTGTGGGGGATTTTACCACCTATTTCTCTGTCT